>NC_072732.1:36154260-36454260 GCF_026930045.1 Uloborus diversus
TTTTAACAGTGTAGTTTCTTACTTTTGGTTATAAAATTTGTATTTATGAATTTAGTACAAAATATGCACTTATACACTTATGAACTTTCTTTTAAAAAAAGTAATAATTAAAATAATAGTGCATCGTATAAATAAAATAAAATGTTGATGCCTTAAAAATTCTTTGAAAATGTGCAGAAAAAATGAAGAAAAAAAAAGCCTCGTAAAGTGATTAAAAATAATATAAAAATGAAAAACAAGATCCTTTAATTGTCGAGAAAATATTTTGCAGCGGTTTATTACTTTAAATTTTAAATTATGAGTTGACTACAGTAGATATAGTCTGCATTTATACATTTTCTTTTAAACTAAAGTGTTAAAGTAACAGTGTATTTTATAACAAAATAAAACGTAAATAAAAAAAAAATAACTGATAAAATGAAATGTAAATAAATAACTGATAACTGAAAAATGCGATTAACAATTTATTAATCGTATGTTACAATATTTTTGAGCGGCAGAAGATGTTATTAAATGTTTTTGATGAACCTAAAGACCAAAAAAAAAAAAAAAAAATGCCGGATGAAAGGGAGGAAAAAACCCCTTCTTTTATGATACATTGAAAAATATTTTATATTTTTAGGGCATACTTAATAAAATTCACTAACGAACCATTACAAATTTGTCTTTTTTACCAATTAAAATGTTTTTGAAGTTTCCTTCAAAATTTCCTTCCTCCGTTTGACATCAACTATTTGTATTTAGTGCATGCTTAATAAAATTCACTAACGAAAATGTCTTCCATTACAAATTTGTCTTTTTTACCAGTTAAGATGTCCGAAGTTTCCTTCAAAGTATGAAAAGAAACCTATTTCTGCATGGAAAATGTTTTTGCAATGGAAAATTCAACACATGAGAAAGACTAAATATATAAGATAATATTATCATAATCACACAAAATGACCTACAAATATAAACAGATCTAAATAAATGCAAATAATAATAATAAAAAATCATTACGATAAAAATGGCCAAAAATGTGAAAAATGCATTAATTATCAAGTCCTTACAAATCATTAGTTAAACATTAACTAATTTTATATTAAATACATTAGATTTTTTGCGAACACTATAAGACCTCACTTTTTGAGCTATACATTTTGCTTATTGTATTCACTACACTGTAGCTCACATTCACTCTTTGTAGTCTCTTTGTGATTGATAGGCAGTGAGTCATATGATCCATTGCCGTTGCATGAAAAACTATTTTCAGAGGGTGATTTTGATCGCTCTCGTGACGAGTAATATTTAATAAAATTTGCAATTTCTTTCAAATGGGATATTCTTTGCTGTTTATTACTTATGATAATTTTGAATGATTATTTTTTAACACATAGCTAATTTTTTTTTTTTTATTCCAAACATATTTAAATAAATTCATTCGGGAAATGTTTTCCATTTTCATATTGTTTGTTTCAAAATGATTTTTTTTAAATAAATGTTCTATAGTATTTCTTATTGTTCATACAAGCGATATTTAGTATGTAATTTATTTTTTGAGGATTGTTTCATCCACTGTAGTCTAACTTTTAAAATATTGCCATTGCAGTGTTCTTTTTGTATGTTGTTTAGTATGAATAAAAATCTAGAAAAACTGGATTGAAATTTGTATAAAAGTATAACTTTCAGAAACGCAGAGGAATCAACCAACGCGAATGGAAATTTGAGTAGGAAAAAAAATTTCAAAATAATTAAAAGCAATGGTTTTGAATCGTTGCAGCAATCCTTGATAGAGAAAAGTTAAATTATTCAAAAGCAAATTCATATTTTTGTGAAGTAAACAACTTTAAAGTGTAAAAGTAAAATTAATAAAAAAAAAAAAAAACACTTACTGTATAATTTTATTTGTATTTTCAATGCGGAAATTTTGGGATTTTGAACGTTAAAATCCAGTGAAAAATACATAAAAAATAAATAATTGATAACAATAAAATTTTTTATTTTATTTTCAGTAGTATTAGTAAGGAACATGTATTTTTAAAAACCAAAAATCGCAACTTAATTTCATATTTTTTAAAAAAAGTTTGAATACATGAAAATACCATCGACTCGAAATGTCTTCCACATTTAAGTTAATTTTGTTTTCATAATTTGAATTTCCACATCTGATATTTACATTATGTTTTTCGCAATCATGAGTTGTGAGAGGACCCGTCAAGTTGGGTTTATTGTTTCTACATATGAGGCAGTGAGAAGTAAAGGGATGTAAGTGTCAAAGTTAAAATTATGGAGATAACCAATACAAATGATACGGTAACTTCTCCTGTGTAATGGGGCATGAGATAGTACTAGTTGCCCTGATAGGTGGTGCTATATAGCATGATTTAGGGAAAAAAAACAATGAAAGCCTACCTAGGATCTGAACTTTAAATGCGTTTTACTCAAAACTTTAAATCATCCACTTGCAACTCTTTACTTCTCGCTCCCTCATATGACGTTCAAGTCAAAAATACATTTTAGTTCACAAAAGAACAATATGTTCAATTTGCAACACAAATTTCAACTTATATATTTCTCTAGCCTAATTTTTCTGTTGTGTGGTCCACGAAATCTTCTTTACTACTCTATCAAATTTCACGATTTACCCTTTATTTTAAAGCTTATCATGGCGGCTAATGACGAAAAACAGCCCCATGGTCTAAAAAGGCACCGCTTCGCTTACATTTGAGATTTTGAATCATCTACGAAGTGATCCTTTGATGGATGATTCCTTTGGATTACAAATTACCTTCTTGGACTGACAGAAAGGAGAGATACATAGCTCAGTCGATCGAGCATTCAGCTTTTGACCGAATGGTCCCACGGTCGAGCCTCTGTTCGAGTGGTCAGCCTTTATCTTTACTAATAATAAAGCGGAAAGTCTCTCTGTCTGGATGTCTGTAGGATGTCTGTGATGCGCATAGCGCCTAGACCGTTCGGCCGATTTTCATGAAATTTGGCAAAGTTAGTTTGTAGCATGGAGGTATGCACCTCGAAGCGATTTTTCGAAAATTCGATTTTATTCTTTTTTTATTTCAATTTTAAGAACATTTTCCGGAGCTAAATTATCATAAGATGGACGAGTAAATTATGAAATTATCATGACGTGTAATGGGAGAGCGAATGAACATAGCCAATTGGCGAGAAATTCATCATCCATTGTTTGTGAATATACAGGCGAACCAAATGACCTTTTAATTTTCAACTACGGGCAAAGCCGTGCGGGTACCACTAATAGTATATTAAAGTAAATATTTTACGTATAATATCTTAGGCGTTAAAGTTAATGCAGCGGTAATGCTCTTCGCTTTTTCGACTCTTTGCTGCAGCCTTCATTAAGCATGCTGAACTATGACAGATAATGCACTATAAGTCATTGTTGCAATGTAAGAGTTATTGAGTCTGGTAATTTTTTTTATCTAGCGAAAATGTGTTTTTTTACATACGGTGTTTTTACATGATGTTTTTGCAGCAGGGCAATAAATTGCGAACGCAAATGCTTTGTACGGGTCAGCTAGTAAAATTGAAAACAATTCAACTGTTTTAGGTTTTTTTCTAGCATTCGGAAACAGCTTCATTAAATTTGCAAAACAGCTCTGTTTAAGTTTTAAATGTAAATTCACTTGCTCCTTACGAAATTGCACCCTCAGTAAATTAAAATTTAATGGCTGAAACACTACTAGTTCAAAAAAGTCAATTATGTATGTTTTGTGCTAATTCATACATTTTAGAACAGAGTAGCGTAAGCCACCCGTAGTTGATCCTTCACTAATAGTTGGCGCTAATAAAGAAAAGCTGAAAAAATGTGAAGACCAGTGTGTGGTTTTTGTTGGAAGATTGCGGAAAAATAACCAAAAAAGTAAACATCTTAAATCCCCCCCCCCCCCCGATTACAGGAAAAGCCTTTAAAACAAAAGCCAGAATTTTATTTGTTTATATTCAAGAAAAAAATGGCAAAAGATCTTTCTTCTCAATGATTTTTTTCACGCTACAGATTTTTCATAAAAGCATTGTTACGTAAAGTTGAGATGAAGCACTGAATAATAATTTGAATGAAGGAAAGCCTTCGGAAAATAGGGATTTTATATCGAAATCTAAGTGTCATAATTAATAGTTTTTAATTGATATCTCCGCTAATTATTATCGGAGGATTGTGTTAAATAGCCAAACATAAAGACGGAAAGATTACGAATCCATCGATACCTGGTTCGATGTCACATCGATACCTGGTCAGTTCACTGTCGTTCGGGAGAAGTAACTTGGACATAGATACATACGTACGTAGATACATAGATACATACATAGATACATACGCTCAGTTTTAAATTATGTAAGATTATAAAAAAGTGCTCAAATTTTCTATATTATTGATGTTTGAAATTATTCTTTATTAGTGACATTTGTAGGTGGTTTTAGCTTAATTTGAAACAATGTGCACATTGAGTGAAAAACTCAAAAACCACAAGTGTTCGTCACCTTCTGAGCGAGAGAAAAACCGTTTCGTAACTTTCCCTATACATTCCAATCGCCTCACTCTGAAATTCCCAAGCAACTCACAGAAGTAGGAAAATCCTCATTCTTCGGTTTGACGGAGCGGTCTTTTTATCATCCGCTCTGTCCACTTAAAAGGCGGGGTCCACCGCAGGTGACGTAAGAATTCCCTGCACGTGTATGACGTCACGCGATCGCTATTCTTCCCTGGATTCACTTGAGATCAAAAACAAAATTCGGATTTCGAAGATTCAAAGCTGGCTGGCCAACCAGATGACCTTCAGGTTGTGCAATGGAGCGATTTCGAATGGTGGTCTGGCTTCGGAGAACTTGAAATTGTTGTCTAGTTAGCTTATAACTGTATGTTATTGTATCTGGTCTTCATTCCGATTCCACTTAATTTAACGAAGGCCAACTAGATGAACTTCTGAGATATGCAGGAAATTTTTGTTTGAACTTGCAGGCACTCGCCGCATCTGATATTCCTAGTTTAACCGGCTAAACGGTATTTGTCTCTGTTTAGAAAATGATAAATTTCTACATAATATACAGGCGAACAGGAGATGCAATAATTAGGGAGGCGCAGAAGTTAAATTTTTGAAAGGGGAGAAATTCCGATTTTTCCAAAGATTGACAAAATAACAGTTGCACACATACCTACATCAAACGAGACAAGACTAGTATAGGTACGATTGAAAATTCACTTTTCCACTGCTTTCAAGTTTGCCGAATCATCTGAAAAAATTGACAATTTTGGGAGGTTGCAGTGACCGCGATGGGAGGTCACCGCCCGTGACCTCCCATCGCGGCTCCCTCGATCCCTGAAGGTATTCAACGCTGTAAAAAGCATAACACTAATAACATACTTTTGTTACGGGCCATTTGTGCCATGTATTGTAGCATACAGCGCGACTATACAGTATATAATGCACAAGGTGATTAATTACATATTTCATGCTGCTTAGAGTGCTTGCGAAAAATCTTATTCCAAAGTATTTTACTCATAGTTGCCCTCCCCCTCCCTCCCCCAAGTTATGAAAAACTTAGATATGTCATGTAAAAAGGACTATATTTTTGAATAGGTAGCTGAAAGAGCATCTTTACATCAAGTAGGTTACAAACTGTGCTTTCCGTCAAAAGATGGGAGAGTGCTTGCAAGAAATCTTATTCCAAAGTATTTTACTCATAGTTGCCCTCCCCCCCCCTCCCCCAAGTTATGAAAAACTTAGATGTATCATGTAAAAAGGACTTTTTTTTTTGAATAGGTAGCTGAAAGAGCATCTTTACATCAAGTAGGTTACAAATTCAAGTAGGTTAAAACATAGTTGCCCTCCCCCCCTCTCCCAAGCTGAATAGGTAGCTGAAAGAGCATCTTTACATCAAGTAGGTTACAAACTGTGCTTTCCGTCAAAAGATGGGAGAGTGCTTGTAAGAAATCTTATTCCAAAGTATTTTACTCATAGTTGCCCTCCCCCCCTCCCCCAAGTTATGAAAAACTTAGATGTATCATGTAAAAAGGACTTTTTTTTTTGAATAGGTAGCTGAAACAGCTTCTTTACATCAAGTAGTTTACAAATTCAAGTAGGTTAAAACATAGTTGCCCTCCCCCCCTCCCCCAAGTTATGAAAAACTTAGATGTATCTTGTAAAAAGAACTATTTTTTTGAAGTGCGTGGGATTCACGCAGAAATATTTAAACTAAATAAACAAATGAAACTAGTTTTCTAATTTACTGACAGTGTGCACAGTCAATGGAGAATGTTGATTATTGCGATTTATAATGAACAGCATGCATATATCCAAGAGATAATATCTGAATTTAAATAGTATTTAATGTATGGTACTAGTGAATGAACCCTTAAGCACAGTTGCGTTACAGTTTCAGAAATTCATAAAATCCATAAAAATTGGTACATGACAAATTGTTTGGAGCATGACATATTTTTTTACTAATATATGTAATTATTCTAAAAAAAGGGGGAAGAACTTTTGGGGTTCTGCTTCAGGGATTTCTGAAGATTTTCACACACACACACACACACACAAAAAGAAGTGCTGCAATTAAGTGTATAAACGTATCCAACCAGTGTACAAACAACATTAGTCGTTTCCCTCTTTAGAATTGCATAGAAGAAAGTTCCCATTATCCATCCACTAAGAAAAAATCTTTAAAATCTTATTTTTTTTTTAAACAAACTGTTCCTTCAATGGGGTGTGTTCCATTCATTGGGCGAGCAACCATACGTTATAGTTCTAGAAAAAAGCTTTGTATTGCGTGGATTGGTCTTACAAGAAATTCTTACTAGTATCTGCGAGCTGCCTGAAGCTGGAAAAGTGCTAACATATCTTTCGCATGTATCTTAATTGCTTGAAGAAAATTTAATAGAAGGATCAAATCTAACTATTTTAGCCATTTTTCGCCTTTTCAGGGCTTGATTAACGCATGTCCTGTGTGTTCGGGAACCTGGACACCATAATTTTACGGGCACTAAAATGGGGTAAATTTAATATTTTCTGCACTTTTTTTAAAAAAATTATTACTTTGAAAATGAACAAATTTTCTTGTGAGAGGGACAACACATTGTACCAGGTCCTGAACACCACTTTTGCTTGATCGGGCACTGTCTATTTTTTACAAGGTAAGAACGAGAAAAAAAAACAAGGTTTCGGAGTAGAAGTCGAACTGATTTTGGGGCGAAGGGGTTAGAGTAGGGAGTCGAAGATCAAAATTCCAAGAGTTGGAGTCGGTGATTTTCCCTTCGATTATGCAACTCTTTCAGGGCTGCCGAATCAGAGTCGGAGTCGGATTGATATCGAGACAAAGTAGTCGTGGTCGATATGTCTAAAATTCCCCCAGTCGGAATTGGAGCGGAGTCGGTCATTTTCGCTCGGGGTCTGCAACTCTGCCAGGACTACGGAGTCAGAGTCGGATTGATTTCATAATAAAGTAGTTGGAATCGAAATCTCTGAAATTTTGGCAGTCGGAGTTAGAACCAAAGTCCGTAATTTTCTCTCGGATTCTGCAACTCTGTCAGGACTACGGAGTCAAAGTTGGAGTCTGATTAATTTCAGATAAAGTAGACGGATACGAACTACAGTAAACTCTCGATTATCGGCGGTCGGTTTATCCGCGGCTCGGATTATCCGCGGGTCTTTTCACTATTTCTTTTCAACAGTCATTAAATGTTTTTTAAACTTTTGATTGGGTTATTGTTCGTTTTAAACTTTTACATGTGTATATTTTTTATATCCCATATTAGTAGATGGAATATAGCAATGTTTTTAGCTATAATTTAAATTTTTATGTGAGTGTTTTCATATTTTTTAGTTATTGCATACAGTAGTAACATTTTTTACCTATTATTCGGATTATCCGCGGTTTTCGCTTAACCGCGGTTACCGTGCCACCCTATTCCGCGGATAATCGGGAGTTTACTGTATTTAAATTCCGCAGTCAGAGTTGTAGCCGGAGTCGGTAGTTTTTCCTCCGACTTAGCAGCCCTGGAAAAATTATTAGCTATGCCACAAAACCGGACACGCTCTTTCTTCTTGTAAACTCTATCTTTTAACGTTTTCCTTTAAGATAACCATGCAATTCAAAAGTCATCAAAAATAAATAAATAACTAAATAACCTTAGTAATGAACTTTTGCATGTTACCTTATAACTGAAAAGTAACATTTCACCATAGTTCTTACTTGTCTTGTTTCCGAGCTATAAAACCAATATTATTGGGTTCTTTTTCTTCAAAAACGGAAGCTTTCATGGCTAATGATCTTCCTGGTACATATTTTCGAAGGAAAAAAAAAAATTGCCCGAATCAGTGAAATAAATAAACAAGCATTATATAACCACTGAAAATTTACGCATTAGGACTGTTTCATTTAACTTAATGTTTTTCGTAGGAAAAAAAAAAGTACTTTAACCTAAAGCTGAAAAATACACCTTTAACAAGACCTTATGTAACATTCCTAACTGCGTTATTGCTTGAGTGAGCGGATACATAGAAAAATTGCGAAAGGATCCCCATTAGAATCGCATCACTGAACTCAGAGTTGTTAATGAACGAGTGATACGTTGTTAGTCATTGCAGTTGGGATTGTCAACGCGTTTGAATGAAATGTTTCAGCTTAACCCTTTCATTGTTGTCGATTGCTGTAGCAGTTGGTGGAGGCTCAGGATGCTGCTGACGGCTGCAGTTGAATTTCGCGCTGCGTCTCAGTTGGTCGATCTCTTCATACCTTAGATGCAGGGTGATTAGAAAAGACTGGTAAAGTTTCAAACGTGCATATTTCTAAGAGTAACGAGCTGATGTGTGCATCACACATGACTTCCTTTTACTCCAATTTAATGTCATTTTCCCATTATTGGCAATTTTATTGTGATTCAATAGTTTACTCTCTAAATATCACCAACATTGGCCAAGTTGAAACCAGATTTTTAAAAAAAAATCGCCAAATTTGTCGCCAAGTTGGCGACAAAACTTGGCGAACAAAAGATTGGCGAAAAATCGCCAAGTGTCCGCCATAGTGCAACACCATTTGAGTTTACATCGAAATTAACAATGATTTCCCCCCAAAAAGGAGCAGAAGACCCATTTAGAAACACCCGAAAGCAACCAAAAGGGGAGGTGCACAACTAGACCCCACTAAAAGTCTACGTATCAAATTTCAACTTTCTAGGACATACCGTTCTTGAGTTATGCGACACACATACGCACATACGCACATACATACATCGTACATACAGACGTCACGAGAAAACTCGTTGTAATTAACTCCGGAATCGTCAAAATGGTTATTTCGCGTGTCTATACGTTCTTAGGCACTTTTCCACGTGTGATCAAGTCGAAAAAAAAGAAAAAAAAAAAAAACCTCAACATTCATTCGGGGTGAGCAAAATGGAAATTAAGGTCGATTTTTGTATGAAATTGTTTTCGCAAATACAATGCTTCCTTTTTGTAAAAGGAAGTAAAAATGATACAAAAAACATTTTTTACATACTTAAAAATCATTCTAAAGATGTTCTATGTGCTCTCCTTTCATATGAAACCATCCAAAAAAGATAACAAGACAAATAGTTATAAGCAATTGAATACGTCTCATATTAAAAATAAAAATATATCATGAATTAATTGAAGGGCTCGGGGCAATAATGTGATATGCCACATGATGTGAATTTTTCAGTTGGCCAATTTTAACTAAAAAAGAATATTTGTAGAATCCTTCAAATTCATTAGGGTCTGGTGGGGGAAAGTGGTCAATGGGGTAAAGTGGTCATACGTAAAATAAATGGCTATAGCTTGGAAATAATGTTCGAATGAATGTGAAAATTTTATTTTAGGGTAGAGCAGTTACAAAGTACATCATGAATACAAAATTTTAAAACTGACAAAATTTTGTTCGGTAAAAAATTTTTTTTTTATAAATAAAAAAAATTTCAAAATCCAAACACATCTTTTAATTTCCTTGAGACATTTTGTTTCTTAGAATTATGACTGCGCAGAGACTCCTGATTGACTGCGCAGGAAGCTTCCTACCTGTCTCAAGAATTCTCACTCATTAGCAGTTAGCTGAATCTATTTTAGATAATTTTTTAGAACAATTTTAGTAAGATGGGGTAACGTGGTCATAATTTTAGGTTTAACGAATATTGTCCTTTTAAAGTTAATTAATTTTAAAGTTCTTCTAAACTTAATCTTCAAGTATAAAGCAGATCTAAATTAACTTAATTTCACTTAATATGTTATGTTTTTACAGTAAACAGGGTTAAATATACGCATATACTGGTGTAGGCACGTATATATACGTATTCACATAAATGCACCAATAAACACGTAATATGGGTATTAGCAAGTATTTTTTATATGTACAGATATACATTCGACTATACACGTATACACCCGCTTATACTCGTATATATACGAACTCAGGTAGACACATACATGGATGCTTCGCTTGCCAAATCGATTAACTCCATAAAACAAAAAGTTGAGACAAAGTGATGAAGAAGATAGTGTTAACCATAGGAGTGAATGGGCCCTCGTGTTACATTTTCCGCCATCGCAGGATCAGAAATGTATTAAACCAAAAGATTGATATAAATTCACATGCTAAGCATTGATTAAGCACTATTAAAGCAAAAATGAGGATTTTTTTAAAAAGTGTAGTTAATCGATTTGGTAATCGAGGCATCCATACACGCGTACGTACTCGAAATTTGAATAGACACTTACATACAAGCATGTGATATACATGTATACAGGGTGAGTGTCTTGGGAGAATTCTCAAAAGGTGTTAGAGGGGAGGATAAGAAGTAAGAATCATAAGAAAAATATTGTCACAAACAACTCTGACGCGCTACATGCACGCAAAGCCAGAAACTAATAGATGCAAAACAGGTCACAAATTTACTACACAAAGACAATTTTACACAACATTTTAGGTCTTAAGAAAGTTTTGAAGCGATTGATAAAATTTGCCACCTGCAGCTGCAGTACATGTGTCGCAATCACACAATCTCTGCTGCAATTACGAGACTTTTGGAAAACTTTCATCAATCGCTGCGCCTTTGTTGCTACGCATGGTTTGGGGTCAAAATGTCGCCACCGAAATGTCGCGGGACAAAATGTCGCGGCCAAAATGTCGCCGTTCCAAAATGTCGCCGGGCCAAAATGTCGCCGGTCTAAAATGTCGCCGGGCCAAAATGTCGCCGGGCCAAAATGTCGCCGGGTCAAAATGTCGCCCGGCTGAAATGTCGCCGGTCCAAAATGTCGCCGGTCCAAAATGTCGCCGGTCCAAAATGTCGTCGGTCCAAAATGTCGCCGGCCCAAAATGTCGCCGGCCCAAAATGTCGCCGGGCCAAAATATTGCCGATCCAAAATGTCGCCGGTCTAAAATGTCGCCGGGCTAAAACGTCGCCTGTCCAAAATGTTGTAAATCCAAAATTTATTCAGTTGGTAAGAAAAATTTAAATGTACAAAAATGATGTTTAACACCAAATTTGAAGAATAAATGGGTACTGCCTTTAATGAATGTCTCCGTTAAAAATGGGACTGGACTAACTGAGTTTAATGATAAACTCTAAAAAGATTATTCCATTTTGATTCGCAACTCTCGGCTGTTTTTCAGCAAACAAATAGAATACAAGCATTACGTTATCTTATTTCTTGTGACTCGCTATCTACCAACTGTAAAACGTTCTGACGGCATTCAGTTCTGACGTTCGCTAAATTATTTTAAACTTTTCTTCAAGAATTGTGTGCGTTTGTATGTGACCGATTTTTTGGGGACATTCTACGTCAAAACCTGTAGTAAGAATTCGAACGATACCCGCAAGTACCCATATATGATTTAGGGCTGCGTGGTTTTTTGCGTCAATTCGTTCAAGATAGTGGAGTAACTGAACGTTTTCATCGATATGCGTGACTGTCATTGCTCAAAAAATGATGAACGGAATCAAATAAAATGTTAGGAAGCAGCAGGGGGAGGGGACAGATTTTGGGCTCAATAACACCAGAGGGTGGAGCAATCTAATGTTTTTTCCTTTCTTTTTTATTATCTGTGATTGATATATCTCAAAATGTAATACAGTAGACCCTCGTTTTCAGCGGGTTTATTTCACGCGGTTTCGATTATACGCGGTTGAAGATTTGACACCTTTATTTTATTTACGCAGATGAGTTTCGATTTTACGCAGATACGACAATGCAAACAGGTAACATTTTCCTCTCTTTCAAAACCCAAGCTCCTAAAGATTGCACATTACACGTAACTAACTGCATTTTGGCGTGCTAATAATCGAACTTGGGTCCTTGGAGACATTTTATGCGTTTGGTTCCAGAGCTTTTTCCATCAGAATTAAAGTGATTAAACTCACACAGTTCAGAACTCACTGGAAGAAGAGCTTTTAGGAGTGACAAAGGAGGTCAAAACCAACGCGGATACCGACTCCGGTGACACACAACCAAAAACGCTCACATTGAAAATTTTCGAACCATCCGTAGACAATAGGAATGATCTTTCTGATTTGTTAGTGAAAGAAGATTCCATCATGGAAATGACGCAAGTGATTATGGATGAGTTAATGCTAAGCAAAGAATTGGGGGAAAAATTCTTAATGACTACCAAAAAACTATCATAGTCAGCTCTTCTTCATAAACAGAACACGAAATTAGTTTGTTTCCTTTATGCATATTATGCATAAAAATTGATATAAGTACACATTAAACTTATTATACAATTAGTCATCACTAGAATGAAGTATTTTTTTTAATCTACGGAACCTAATCCCTATTTTGACACTAATATTAGGTCTCAATTTACGCGGTTTCGATTAACGCAGCATTTCCGTGGAACATAACCCCCGCGTAAAACAAGGGTCTACTGTACAAGCGTTAAGACAAAATTTGGTCTACAGTTATATCTTAAAGGGCGAGTTGCTCATTTATTTTTGGCTTCAGTCATCCCAAAAGGATGGATCATAGAATAATATTTATCGTTTTATGTGACTGCTATATCTCAAGAAGTAATGCGAGGATTCATACAAAAATGTAGTATACAAGTGAAATTAAACGAAAACAAGCCTTATTTTCGTTCTAAGTTGAGTTTCGTAATCGTTTACGTGAGTCAGAGTAATTAAATAAACAATGAAAAATATACTGAATTTATATATGAGAGGTTGAGCATGATATCAATAAAATCTAAACTAGCCGTGTATTCCTCTCATTTTTGTGGCACTTTAACTAGCGTGAGTGTTAAATAAAAACTGAGTTTGCATTCTTATATAATTTGCGTAGTAAAAATTCACTAATTAAAACAGCATTTTTTTCTGAGAGAGAAAAACTTATTTGTTTATTATTATTATTATCAATATTCTTTTCTTTCTGAATTACCAAGCTATATTGAGCTGGAACTATTACTTTTTGAAACTCATTTTAAAAATAAGTCTAGGTCAAAATTGATCTGAATAATCTCATTGATATCAGTTATTTCACCCTACATTATGAAATTTTTTCTTTTCTATTTAAAATTGGAAAATGTGATTAGCTGACAAGCGCTACTTCGCATGCATGAAAGTATTCTCTTGAAAACCTTCAATAAAATAGCTGTTCTGAAATTGTCGCTTGATGTTCTATCGAATATATAAATTTCATGAATGTTGAGAATTGAAAATATTTGTCATCGCGTAGAGTCGTTTTTCAAAAATCTGAGTGAAAGACACCTGTTTTAGCAGTTACGGGTTTCATTGATTTCAAAAGATTTGACGGTGAACATTTCGACGTAATTTCAGAATTTTACTCATAAGAGATGGGAGTTCCCACGGCAGTTTTGATCTTACTTTAACCAACGTATTACCAACTACCCTTACTTTAACCAACGTTAACGCAACACTGAAAACGTAGTTTTTTTTTTTTTTACAGTTTTTAGGGTAATGTTGATAAATCTATGAGAAAATTAAATTTCATTAAGATACTTTTCTACTTTATTTCCACCCTGGCCCGTGATTTCGAATTTTTCCAGTGAAAGGGGAGAGGGAGGATAACGGGCGTATGTATAACCAATGCAAATTTCATAGGATTGCTATAAAAACCACTCCCACTTGTATATAAAAAAAATTCAAAGTCGAGGGCCATTCCGCCTGATCCCCTAAATGACTGACCTGTCGCTACCGTAATAATATGCTAGAGTGAAGGAGTTATTTGTTTTTACTTCATTACGCCAAAAAATACAAACCGCCTATTCTCTTGCCATATTCAAATTGCGCCTCACTATTCTTTCATTCGCGTTTAGAACAGTTTAGTTTTACTTCCATGCCAATTTTTTGTCTGAATCCTTGCGTTACATCTTGATCCTTTATGTTACATCTTGAGTATTATTATTAATCAGATTAAACGAGAAAGAGAATTCCGTTGCAGCAGCCTTTCACATGTTTACGTTTGTAATAGTATACAGAAAAACGTATGTTTTTCTGAAAACTATTAATTTTCTGGAATTAATCTGATGTTTACGAATTAAGACAGGAGAAAACGTTTGGAATTTTTGAAGGAACTTACTTTGAAAGGCAATTAATATTCATTCGCAACTTTTATGCTGGAAAGCATCGACGTACATTTAAATTTTTCGTACAAATTGAACTAGCGAATTTTAGGCCGGCGACATTTTGGGCCGGCGATATTTTGGGCCGGCGATATTTTGGACCGGCGACATTTTGGACCGGCGACATTTTGGACCGGCGACATTTTGGACCGGCGACATTTTGGGACGGCGACATTGTGGACCGGCGATATTTTGGGACGGCGACATTTTGGACCGGCGACATTTTGGACCGGCGACATTTCGGGCCGGCGACATTGTGGACCGGCGACATTTTGGACTGGCGACATTTTGGGCCGGCGACATTTTGGCCGCGACATTTTGTCCCGCGACATTTTGGCCGCGACATTTTGGGCGTATACCGCTACGCATGTATTAAAGCGACTCCATAACTTTTAACAACTGCTCGAAACAGTTCTTAAAAACTAAAATGTTGGGTAAAATCATTTTTGTGTAACAAATTTGGGACCTGTTCCGCATCCATCAGTTTCTGGCTTAGTGTGCATGTAGCGCGTCAACGATCATAAGTTCCTAATGATTCTTTACTTCTTATCCTCCCTTCTCACACCCCTTAGATTTTAACCGTATATGTATATATGTACAATTATATAGGCGTATATGCGTCTTCTATACACGTATATACTCAGGTATGCAAGTATATATTTGAGTAGGCACGTGCATGCATGTATCTGATGTATGCATGTGTCTATTCATATATGAACGTGTATACTCATGTTTACTCGACACGTATATACTCGCGTATGCCCGCATATACTCGAGCGTATACTTGTAGCTATAAAAATAACCGAAATATATACAAATATTTGGGTTATTAGTAACGTTTTTGCATCTATTTTTAACTATGACCACTTTAACCCATGTTATGACCACCTTCCCCATCCCATGGGGTAAAGTGGTCATAATACATACAAAAACATACATAAAGAAATAAAAGTGTTATAAAACTACTTAAATCAATATTTTTTTTCCCGAAATTTAATGTACCGTGTTCTTTAGCAATGCAATGTAAAATAACAACAAAAAAAGTTGAAGTGTTTAAAAAATGTATTGCATTTATTATCCACCTAAGTTGAAAACCTACGATTTTATGACCACTTTTTTCACCAGACCCTATACATTCTATATTCTGCAATACTAAAACCGGATATGTTTTTCTCCAAATGACATAATTCATCGTCACATTTATTTCAATTTAAGCAAAACTTTTTATTGTAAAGTTACTCCTTGTGGCTTGTCAAATTTCTTCCCCGAACCCTTCAATTTAAATCACTTAAAAAAAAAAAATTGTGAGTCAGATCCATTAATTTTAGTGATACAATTCCGTTAATGTCTTTTTTCTTTGAAACATATTCTGTAGCTTTTCCTCGAGTAAAATGTGTTTGTTAATGAACTAAACTTTCTGCAATTTAAAACTGTCAAAGCATTACTTGCATAATTGAAGAAAACAACTTTATAAATAAATTGTTTAGATAACCCTTTTCATTCTATTTTTAAATAAACCTTCCGACTTCCTTACTAATAATAAAGCAGAAAGTCTCTCTGTCCGGAGGATGTCTGTAGGATGTCTGTAGGATATCTGTAGGATGTCTGTAGGATATCTGTAGGATGTCTGTAGGATATCTGTAGGATGTCTGTGACGCGCATAGCGCCTAAACCGTTCGGCCGATTTTCATGAAATTTGGTACAAAGTTATTATGTAGCATGGGGGTGTGCACCTCGAAGCGATTTTTCGAAAATTCGATGTGGTTCTTTTTTTATTCCAATTTTAAGAAAAAAACTATCATAAATTACGAAATCATCATAACGTGGAACCGTAACATGGGCACAAGCCAATTGGCGAGATACGAAATTATCATAGCGTGGAACCGTAACGTCGGTACAAGCCAATTGGCGAGAAAATTCACCATACATTATTTGTAAATATACGAGCGAACCAAAAGACCTTTAATTTTTCTATTACGGGCGAAGCCGTGCGGGTGCCACTAGTCTTAAATAATAAATAAATTAAAAAATGTATAGTAGTAATAATAATAATTAAAAAAAAACACACACACGGAAAAGTAGTTATTTTAAAAGATATGACCAGCATAGAACTGACGCCGTGCGAAAAATAAAGAACAGTTTTAACGTTTTGCTAGGAGAGAAAGCCTCTTTTTCGGGTAACTTTCAAAATCAATAGCTGTAATACTATTAGTTTCGTAACTTCTATGAGTTCTAAAGGTTGTATGACGTTTTACTAATAAAACAGTTAACATAAAATAATAAAGTAAACGAAAAAAAAAAGAAAAAAAAAATGTAACTTCGAAACAAAGCTTTATGCAACAGCAAAGTGTTGTTAAAAAAGTAAAAGGATAAAAAATGAAAACAGCTTGATTTTCAAAAATCAATAAATGTTAACGTAACTATGATGGGAAAGATGCTAAAAGTATTTTTAATCGTGACCGATTGCCGCTGAATAGACTCATCGCAGTACTAGAGGGAGGAACGCGAAATTCGGCAAGCATTTACGATGCATTTAAAAATATACAAGTGTTTATTTTTATTATGAACTAGTGGTACCCGCACGGCTTTGCCCGTAATAGAAAATTAAAAGGTCTTTTGGTTCGCCTGCATATTTACAAATAATGTATGGTGAATTTTCTCGCCAATTGGCTTGTACCCACGCTACGGTTCCACGTAATAATAATTTCGTAATTTACTCGTCCATCTTATAATAATTTTGTTTTTAAAATTGGAATAAAAAAAGAACCACATCGAATTTTCGAAAAATATTTTCGAGTTGCACACCCCATGCTACTAACTAACTTTGTGCCAAATTTCATGAAAATCGGCCGTATGGTCTAGGCGCTATGCGCGTCACAGAGATCCTGACAGACAGAGATCCGGACATAGATCCTGACAGACAGAGGTCCCGACAGAGAGACTTTCAGCTTTATTATTAGTAAAAGATTAGGAAATACAGGCGCCCCTCGTATAACATGGTACTCGTACAACACTGTTTCGATATTACACGATACGAATTTAATACTTCATGGTTTTGATATATCACGAAAGGTATGTTTAAAAAAGATGGAATTTAATTTTTGTTTAATACATTCTGTTAATGCTTGATAATAACTCTAATAAGTTTTTACTTTGTTTTTATGAAACTTGATTTCGATATAACACGGTACATATCCCTTGATTCACATTATTTCTAAGTGTCGTATAACACGGTTTCGATACAACACGATACATATTGACATGATTTTTGCCATGTACATGATTAATTAGTGTAAAAAATAAGTTAAAAAGTTTTTTTAAAAAGTCTCGTATAACACAGTTTTGAAGCTACACAGAACGAAATAACCGTGGTATACGAGGGACGGCTGTATTGATGTAGTTATACAATATGCATGTGTAAATATTCTCGCATCATAAAAAAGTATACTTTTGTGCTGTTAAGTCTTTTAAAAAAATGCATTTTTAAAGTTCGATTAATGTGTATCACACCATATATGTTTCATGAATCAATAAAATTATGTTCTTTTACCTGTTCGAAATAAGATAGATTAGTTTATTAAACAAATCTCGCATTTAAATGCTAAATCTGGTACGGCATTACAAGCGATGAATCGTAGCAAGAGCAGAAAGAATTTCCTCTAAACAAAAGGAGATAACGAAAGCATAACAGTTTTACAAGAGTAATTTCTCACCAAAAAATGTCAAGGTCGGAATTACTCAAAATTCTTACGCTTCGCAGATAATAGAGTAAGATGAGATAGTTGCTCCGCTTAGAAAGAATTACCTAGTTTGCTGAAATGGTAGAATTAAAGGATTTGCACTTGCATCAAAGAACGAATTAATTTAATTAACCCTTTGGACGGAACTTATTTTTTTAATTTAATTTATATTATTTTGTGTATTTTTCTGTTTTGAAGAGTATTCGTCTCTGAGACGATTAACTTTTTTCTTCGCAGTTTTCGCATACCCGTTTCTTAATTTCTCGGCAGTTTTGTTTGAACGCGATGCCAACAATGGATGAAACTTCGCACACTTTTCCTGGAATGCCTAATACGAGGCGACAGTATTTTTTACCAAGGCCTTCTATAGAGGCCCGCGTAGGCATTGGGTACCATATACAGGGGCGTGTATAGAAATTTTAGGGACGTCATAAATGACTTTTCCTGGTCCCTTCCATATTGTATGCCCCTATATTTCAGCCTAGTTTTAAAAATATTGAGTCCCTTCAGACTCGGGCCCGGGCCAACAGATGTCCCTTCTCCCCCCCCCCATGAACGCCCCTGACCATATATAGACATTGTATTGATTCTATACTGTAGCTAAACGATGTATATATAGATTCTGCACAGAACTGTGGAGACAGAGTCGGACTGATTTTGGGGTAAGAGAGACGGAGTCAGGAGTCGAAGGAGAAAAAGAAAAAGCAAAAAGTACAGTTTTTTTTTTTTTTTTGCTCCCGTCTTTTCACACTGTACATAAAGTTAAAATTTTAAGAATGTTTGAAAAATGCAACTATATAATGTGCTGAAATTAAAGTTGACCGGATAACTAACCTTCTAAAACTGTACCATACAAGGTGAAATATGCAATGAGTTCGTCTTTGTACTATTTCAAAATTACCAGCAATCTCGAATTAAATATCCCTTAATCTTCGTAAGTCATAAAGTTGATGCTAAACCGCATCATTATCTGCCTCTGAAGCGAAGATATTTTGTTTTATCGCAATGATTTTTGTTTGTTTTTTTGATGTAATCTCCGTTTTATAATCTTGCTTTTCTTTATCCATGCTTGGAGAATTTTGTCTAACTCCATTCAGTAGATTTTCAAGGATTGTGTGTTCAATCGGTCAAGGAATACGATGATTTTACTACAGATTGAGTAACAAACATACCACTTTTCAAAATACTATAACAGATGATTTCTATTCTTGTTTCAAAACTAATCCGCTTATTGAGAAACAAGCATAAATTTTGATGGATAACGACGAGCAAAAAAAAAAAAAAAAAGAAAGAAAGAAAAAAAAAAAAAACCCTGTTTACTTTTTTTTTCTTCAATTTACTACAGAAGCAATTATTAATACGAACTACGTCGAGTTTTTTTCATGTCAATTTAGAAGATTGTTACTAAAGATAGTTTGGATGTTTATTTGTTTGAAATCGTCGGAGCAATAATGCATTTAAAGATCATATAGATATGCAAAGATGAAGAGAAAATCAAGTTCAAAATAGATCTGAATTCACAGATTCAGAAAATATTGTGTGTGTGCGTGGGGGAGGATCATCAGTTTTTATCGTTTTTGATCAAAATATTGCAAATAACCACTTTTTCTGTTAATTCAGTTACTTGAGTTCCGATGAAAAAATGCTTTTGTGGTGCTTATTTTAAGTAATTACTGTACCGCAATAATTCGGACACACAATAATTTGTATTTAAAAGCAATAATTCGTAGCAAGGGTGTCTGTTAGGGCGGAACGAAAAAAAATCAAGTTTTGATTTTTAATTTCAGGAGAAAATGAGTAATGTTGATTGAGCCACAAGAAATACTGCCCACAATGTTAAAACTGCCCAGTCTAAGAAAGCGACGACCACTATAAGCGCATGAACAAAGAAAGCTGCAAGAAAAAGTAAGAACTACAAAGTGCACTCAAATTTAATCAATCACGGGAAAAATACTAGTCTAGATACTGACGAAAAAGAGACATAAAAGAGAAAATAGAAGAGCGGAAATAACTTTTTTTTTTTGAAGATGAGGACTATTCCTTACTATAAGAGGCAACCCGGCCTATTTTTCAAATATAAAAGAGGAATTAAATCGAACAGGGCTCTTTAAAACTGAAGAAAGAGAATAGACAAGCACTTAAAGGCATATTAATCTGCTATCTGTAGCTTTCATTTGTGACTATACCGGATCATCAGATAAAGCTTTTGGAGCTATAACTGCAGTTACAGTAATAATTTTCTAGGTCTCATCCCAGGGGAAGATAAAACCGAAGTTGTTTTGCAAATGCCACATTGAAAATGGCTCTTATGCCATCAGTGTGTTATCCAATACTTTTTAATTGCGGAACTAAAATTATCAGCGGTCATAGCTTGATCGGAGTTACACAAAGTACATTGAGGGGAATCGGCGATTCCAAATTTTGTAGAGATGGGCAGTCACAGTCATGTGCTGCTAACAGTCTAAAGGTAGCCACAAATGTCTTTCTGAGGACCTGAGGGACACAAACTGAACTGAAGAGAGAGAATTGGAACTCTATCTGTGATGATCCGATATGGTTACGAATGGGAGCTACAAAGTGCAGATTAATATGCATGCTGCATTAATCTATAATGCTGCATGTATGCATACTGCAATATGCATTAGCTGCTTGTCAAGCAGCTAAAGGATTCTCGTCCACAATTGCTCAGATCTTGCCCTTTGATATCTTCAGAGCTTGCTGTTTAAAATTATATTGAAGGGTCATATTTGCAAAAGACCCCAATGAATGAAAAGTAGAAATTTTATTGGGTCTTTGGGCCAAGAGGGCTCTTTTCTTAGCAAGTAAATCAGCATGTTCATTCCCAGCGATGTAGGAATGCGCTGGAATAGAAAACCAATCGACAATAATAAAATTAGAAGAGCAAGATAAAGAAAAAAAATCAAGATTTCTGTAATGAGTCTTTTTTGAGATAGCCGATAATAGAAGATTGCTTTTTGATGGAGGTAAAAATAAAACTAAAGAAGAGAAAAAAGGTTTTTCTGAAGACCAAGCTTCACCAATAGAAGAACCAAACTCATATCTTTAGACTATGTAATACCTAAAAGGAAAAAAAAAAAAAAACGTTGTTGATAGTGTTTTTTATTTTCTTGAAGGTAAATAACTCAAGGCATAACTTTTCGGCTTTGCTGCTATTGGATGTGATGGAACTATTGTAAATTCTGGACTTAATAACGGTGTGATTTTTTGATGGAAAATTAAATTGGTTGACCTTTGCAATGATTAGTTTGTTTGCTCCATTTGATGAATTTATTTTGCAAGCCTTTTCCTGTCGTTTAAATGGTAAAACGAAGGATACCGAAAAGTTTGCTACCGAAAATGCAAGACAGTTTGATTCAAAACGTGTTTCAAAAGCAATAGCAAAAAGTAGAGGCAGAAACGGAAAGTTTAAAACTCCACGAATAAACACTGACGTATGGGATTGCATCAACACAATCTCATGGGGTAAAAATGATGTAATCAAAGGATGTAAGTTAGTGAAAATTGTTTTTAAGTGATTCTCTCAAAGTCTTAAAAGGTAGTCTAATGTAACTAGCCTAACTCAACCAAATAGTAATAAAATAAGCCCAACTAGTAACTTTTCCCGGATTTTTTGCCACACGCAAGCAGGGGCGCCCCGAACTTAAATTTTTGGGAGGTCAGAAATTCTTATTTGCTGAATGCAGCTCCAAGTTTTGCTGAAAGATGATAATTTTTCCGAATAGAACTCCAAATTTCGTCAAATGATGATAATTTTACCGAATGTAATTCCAAATTTCGCCGAATAATGATAATTTTGGAAATGGAACTCCAAATTTCACCGAATAATGACATTCTTGCCGAATAGAACTCCAAATTTTGCCGAATGGAACTCAAAATTTCTCCAAATGATGATAATTTTACAGAATGAAATTCCAAATTTTGCCGAAAGATGATAATCTTGTCGAAACGTCGGACAAAGTTTGCCGAATAAGGAAATTTTGGGAAAGTCACAGTGACCTCCTGTTACCTCTCATCGCGGCGTCCCCATATGCTCGTCAAACGTAGCAGGTAGAACGTATTTCGATGTCTTTCTTTTTCAGTTCCCTTCGGCCGCAGAACGTCCCATGCAAAACGCATAGCTTAAAAAAAAATGTTAAAGAAAAAATATATACTGTATTTTTTGAAGACATTTTAAAATTTCATGCTCTACCTTAAAGCTTGCGATTTTTAAAGGGTTAAAGGGTCAGTTTCTCTTGTCTGAACTCTTACTTGTCGGTGATTTATCAGACGAAATGAAAGAGCTGCTGAAAACTGGGTTGAGAACACGAAACAACAACATTTCATTAATACAATGAGAAGATTTCGGTTTAACAATCTGAAATAACGAGTACTAACAAGCAAATTCTCAGGCCGAAAATAATAATAAAATCCGTTCGTGCAAGAAGTGTTCAACAGCACCATTCTACTATCCTCCAGACATTTTTGTTTCCAAACGGGAACATCGACTGAAAGTGATTGTGAATTACTGAGTGATGCACCGTGAAAGCCTTTCTTCTGTTTTTCTCAGAAAATAACCTAAATTTTGGAGAACTGGCATTGCAGTGTTTTCACGATTCTCTGGATTCGAGAATGACCGACGCTGAGCACGTACACATTTGTGTTCGGAGGAAACGCGGTTACAGTTTCCGATTGTTGTTCCTCACAAAGAACTCTTATATAAGACAAGCAATCATGATATAAAAACACAGCGTGCAATTTATGATTTTAAATGTATTCTTGCGCCATCGATTGGCTATCGGGTTTTCTGAACAGGAAATTGCATTGCAAGAAGTCAAGTGCTTGTTTGGCAATAAGAGTTGATAAATACTGCAGGAAAAGTCACTTCGATCCTTCTTTTCTTCATTATACGTTCTTCTACTAGTATGTCCGAAATATGTAGACAGTGGTGCCCTGATGGGAGGCTAAGTGAGATCAGCATGACCTTTCAAACTTTTCTTATTCGACAAATTTTGTCTGACCATTCGACAAAATTATCACCATTCGGCAAAATTTAGAGCTCTATTCGGCGAAATTTGGTAATTCCATTCTGCAGAATTATCATCATTCGGCAAAATTATCACCATTCGGCAAAATTTGGAGCTCCGCTTGACAAATCGAGGATTTCCGCTTTCCAAAAATTTTCGTTCGGGGCATCCCTGTCTGTGTAAAAAAAGCTATAAGATTCGCGATAACTTTCATAGTTCATAGTTTTGACGATACTTTGCTATTTCGAGGGATTTTTTTTTCTTTTTACTTCCTTTTACAAAAAGGAAGTATTGTATTCGCGAAAAAAGTTTCACCCAAAAATCGGCCTTAGTTTCCATTTTGCTCACCCCCAAATGAATGTTGAGTTTTTTTTTTCACCCTGACCACACGCGGGTATGTGCCTAGGAACGTACAGACACCCGAAATATCAATTTTGACGATTCCCGAGTTAATTACAACGAGTTTTCTCGTGACGTCTGTATGTACGTATGTATGTGCGTATGTGTGTATGTATGTCGCATAACTCAAGAACGGAATGTCCTAGAAAGTTGAAATTTGGTACATAGACTCCTAGTGGGGTCTAGTTGTGCACCTTCCTTTTTGGTTGCATTCGTATGCTTCAAAGGGGGGTCTTTTGCCCCTTTTTTAGGGGGGGGGGAATCATTGTTAATTTCGATGTAAATTCACGTGGTGTTGTAATTTGGCGGACACTTGGCGATATACCGCCAGTCTTTTGGTCGCCAAGTTTTGTCACCAACTTGGCGACAAATTTGGCGTTTTTTTTTTTTTTAAAGCTGGTTTCAATTTGGCCACTGTTTGTGATATTTAGAGAGTAAACTATTGAAGCATATTAAAACTGCCAGTAATGAGAAAATGACATTAAATTGGAGTAAAAGGAAGTCATGTGATGCACACATCAGCTCGTTTATTGTATGGTGGTGAAAATGTTTTACTCTTCGCTCAAATTTAAAAAAAAAAAAAAAAAAAATTGAAAGGAGCGAAATTCCTTGTACACGAGTAAAACGTTTCTGATGAGTAGTAATGCTGATTATTACCAGCCCCCCCCCCCCCATTAATTGCTTCAAGGGGTGGCCAAGTTGCGAACGTATTTATTGTTAAACGGTACTCCTATTACTCATGAAATATCGCAAAGATTCAAACATACAGTCGAGCTAGATGTCGAGAAGTCGATCCATCATTCGATTAAATGAAGTTCTACTGCATTTTCACAAGTAAATACCGCAAAAATAGTGATGAAAATTCTTATAAACTAGAAAATCGCCCGTCAAGGTATGATGGGTGAAAATTGCTTCAACATTTGAACGAAGCCATTGCCTGTTAGGGATATTTTGATAGCTGAAATTTTAACCTTAGCTCCAGTTGATTAACCCTAAACTCCAGTAGATAGCGTTCATTGTTGACCACATTTTCGTTTCTTCACTCTCCTGAAATGAGTCTCATGAGTAAAACTGTTAAATTACCGGATCCAGTTCAGCCTTGTCAAAATAAAGCATTTCCCTGTAGGTCAAACATTGCCAGAAAATATTATCAAATTATCCTACCGTGGCTCGAGTTTTAGTGTTGGTGACGTCAGGAGCGTCACTCGATCATTCGCTATTATATATATCAGGACTGTGAAAAGGAAAAGAAAAAAAAATAGAAAATCAAGATTGGTTTCATAGTTTAATTCTACGGTGACCAATATTAGTTAGTGAGAAAAAAAAAATAAAAATATGTGACTTAAAAAATAATATTAGCTGAGTTTAGTAGTTTTCTACAAAGCCTATGATCTGCGTAATTACTGCTCAGACAAAAGCACACTGAACTCCTGTCACAACAAAAATATGATTTATTTTTTTCTTGGAACGTGCTATTTTCCGCTTGGAAATAAGCAACTGAGAAGTTTCACAAAGAACAAATGGTTTTGTGGAATGCTTTTTATGTTGAACAATCTCAGCACTCCGGTTATTTTCGCATGACTGATTCCACGGCGAAAGCTGAAAACTGATTTTTTTTTTCCTTTTTCACTTTCGTTCTGAGTTATGTTTGGATTTTGGGATTAAGTTTAGAATATATAGATTTTGAAGTTTCAACAGATGCGTTCGTGACTGATGCTAATGGGTCATTCTGGGGAAAAGGTATAAAACGTTGGATTTTTTTTTAACCGAATTTAAGAACTACCACAAATTGTCATATGTTTTCGGTGATTTTGCATTAAATTGTGGATAATCAAGTATCAATTCTTTGTACATACGTTATTTATAAAGGGTTAGAAAATAAAGAGTATTCCCCAGATTTACACCCAATGGATCTGTCTGTTTGGTCCATCTTGGGAACAAGGATGTGTGCAAAACCTCATAAAACATTGACATCCCTAAAGAAATCCTTATGCAAGGAATGAGATAAAATATCATAGGTGAGTTGCGGCCCATAGTGCCATAGATGAAAATTGTGTGACACGTTTAAAGCTCTGTATTAAGACTGAACGTCGACACTTTGAATATTTGTAAGTATACTAGATGAAATAATGTATTATTATTTATTTTGAAGTTTAATCGTAATATTTTCATTAACATTAAAATTATAGTGTATAATGTGTGTCTAAGTCGCTTCTTGTCACCTTGTATCTTTTACATAAAAGTCAACTTACAACAGAAATAATCCCCAAAAGAATTTTTTTTATTTAAATTAATGTCCCAACATTCTCTATGTTTCACATCGTCCACTCTGTTATAGCCATTTTGAAAAATAAATAAATAAATACATAAACATAAAAAATAAATAAATAAATAAATGTAATAAAATCCACCATTTGTACTAGTTATCTCGAAATTTTTAACTTTGACGCTCACACCCCTTTGTTTCTTCCAATAATGGGCTTCCAATAATGCATTGCTTTCTTGAATAATTCAATTTCTTTGTCCTCACTGCAAAACATTTTGACTGTAATAACTTTCTTCTCACCTCCAACCATTTCACGTATAAAAGATTTTGGTTCGGAGACTTTTAACGATAACGTCTAGCAGATGAAATGGAGCGTTTAGATTTTGGTCCGTGTATCTATTTTCTCCAGAGTGGTTAATCTATCAATCTATCAATCTGATATACGTTTACAGATGGTTACAGCGTGTCTTAATTCTTTTAATTAGTGGAATCCTGTTCAGTGTCTCCTTTTTTTGGGAACCCCTGCTTTTTTCTGCAAAAATCAAACTTATATCAAGGATATTTATTGTTTAAAAAATATATTTCGAAAATTAACCAATTTTATAAAAATACCTACAAATAAAAACTAGTTTAAAAAAAACCAAATTTTTTTTGGAGATGAGTGACACTTAGATTTAGATTTAGAGTGACTGATTTAGATTATTTAATGGAAGAAGAGGCAGTTGTTTTTTCTTAAATTTTACTTTTGCTTTAGGGGAGTTATTTTTCACGGGCTTTTATTAATAAAGTCGAACTATAAGTCTCGCCCTTCAGTGAACCCTTGAGTGATCTCCGTGGAACCATAGAGTTCCGTAGAATACAATTTAAGAAACGCTGGACTAGACAGACGTAGCCTGACAGATAATAGTTTCCCTCATGCGTTTTTTCATAAATGTTACTATTAAACGAAAGCTTTTTATTTGAAACTAGTGGTACCCGCACGGCTTTGCCCGTAGTTGAAAAATTAAAAGGTCATTCGGTTCGCCTGTATATTTACAAATAATGGATGACGAATTTCTCGCTAATCGACTATGTTCATTCGCTCTCCCATTCCATGTCATGATAATTTCGTAATTTACTCGTCCATCTTATGATAATTTTGCTCCGAAAATGTTCTTAAAATTGAAATAGGAAAAGAATAAAAGCGAATTTTCGAAAAATCGCTTCGAGCTGCGCACCCCCATGCTACAAACTAACTTTGTGCCTAATTTCATGAAAATCGGCAGAACGGTCTAGGCGCTATGCACGTCCCAGACATCCAGACAGTGAGACTTTCCGCTTTATTATTAGTAAAGAATTTCGTTCCTATTGTCGCCAGATGGAAGATTTTGAACTTCGATCATAACACCTGGTCTGAATATAAAGCCGATATTAATGACAGACACCTTGATTACTCCTGTTGCAGAAAATCGAAGATCGAGACATTTAAAACATTTAATATATAAATAACTCCACAAAAATGCATTGTTTCTTCAGATAATTCAATTCTTTTCTCCCCACTGAGAATATATTCGACTGTGTAATTACTTTCTTCTCACGTCCAACCATTTCATGTATAAAGTATTTTGCTCCTGAGGCTTTGAACTATAACTCCGCACAGATGAAATGGAGCGTTTAGATCTCGGTCTGTGTATCCACTTTCTCTAGTTATCCCTAACACGGTGTTGGAGTGATTACAAACACCTGATCTAACAGACTGTGACCTTTGCTTTACGTGCAAGAGTGGAGTTAACGAGGCTTAACGAGGTGAAACTCAGAATTGAGCTGCTTTCTCTGGGGTTTCCGACAAATTTGTTCGTCTAAAAATGGAAATAGAATCGGAATAATTTATAAGTAGTTAATTTTGCTGAATTAGCACATGCTGAATGGACAGTTTTTGAAGTGAAACTTTTTATTTGACTGCTTTGAAACTCTGATCCGCATCATTTTTGTGTGACGGAAGGGACGTAGTTGATTTTTACCTGTTGCCAAAAACAATGAAAAATAATAGCAATTATAAAGTCAATATACTTCCGCTATTTAATTTGTTGAAAAAACAAAGGAAAGTAATAGTAATCATAAAGTTCGTTTTGTTAATAAATTTAACAAATTAATTGTGGATTTCGGACACTTCAAACTTTTTAAACAATGCAGGTTTTTGAAGATTTCTTTGATTTAAGTTAAGTCATCAGTTTAAAAACGTAATCCACATTGCTTAAATTCTGCTTAGAAATTAGTTTGTTAGCTTATTTTATCATAAAAATTAACTTTATGATTCCTATTATTTTTCATTACTTTTGACAACATGTAAAAAGCGGATTTCAAGTATTGTTTAATTTTCTCGTTGTTTATAAGCTATTTTCTTCGTTAAAATATACAATTTTGTTGCGAATATGCCTAAGTCAGACACAGAAAGAGCAAGAGTTTGGCGTGAGAGAAAACGTGCGTGTGAAATGACAATTCTGAATGTATAACAAAATAAAAGAAGCTTCAATTCTATTGTCTCTCTTTACAACTCACATTTTTTTAAAATTTGCTTCATTAGATTCGTCGTAATAAAAAACAAAAATGCGCTTAATTTCATACATTTGGGAATATGCGTGTACCTATCTATCTATCTATCTATCTATCTATCTACCTATCTATCTATATATATCTATATATATATATATATATATATATATATATATATATATATATATAGCTATCTATCTATATATATATATATATATATATATATATATACATACAGTAGTACCTAACTTAAGGGACAGTCACAGAGGAAAATTACAAGAAAATTATGTATCAGAAGTATCGAATTTATAAGAATTCAAAGTTTCCTTTTTGTCCAAAAAGAAAAAAAAACGGTAAAAGTCTATCTTGACATTAATAGTATCCTAAAATTCTTGTTGAGGCTTATATTCATGCTTTTCCCTCTCATTATTTTTTTTTCAAATGGGCAATGCCCCGATAGATAATGTGCCGCCCTATTTAAGCTTTGTATAGGAAATTACATGTCTTCAAACAAATTAATGTAACACATTAATTCAAAATTGCAATTAATGAAAATTAGTTACAAATTTTTGATACTACAAAATTTTTGATACAATTTTAATATTATTTTTTTTCCAGTTTGAATATTTCTGAATTTTATCTTAATATATAAAAATCAATGTCCTGAGATAACATATATACATATATACGTATATACATATATATATATATATATATATATATATATATATATATATATATATCAACGCACAGCCGAAACCGCTGAAGCTTCAGACTTGAAATTTGTCAGGCATGTCCGCATGATTACGAAAGTAACCACTAAGAAAGGATTTTTCGAAATCTCAATTAGTTCGGGAGAAATTAATTAATACCTCTTAATTTCAGCGAAATTAAAACCTGTCATTGAAATTCAAATCCCTTATTTTCGAAGGCTTTCCTCCATTCAAATCATTATTCAGTACTTCATCTCAACTTTTGGTCGATAGCGAACTATAAATTTGATATTGTTTTTGTTTCTCGCGTGATTCTTCGAGGCTTTTCTCAAGTCAAATCATAATGTTTCTGTCTTTTGCTTTCATATTTTTCAAAACTAGAAACGAAGTTTTAAGAACATCATCACAGGCGGACTATCCTTTTGAAGTTAGAAGAGTGCAGTCTCCTGTAAAAGTTTGCTTTGCAATAACCGTTAATAAGTCACAAGGACAGACATTAAAAGTAGCGGGGATCGATTTAAGAGAAGACTTTTTTTTCACACGGCCAATTTTATGTAGATTGCTCCGAAGTCAGTTCATCAAGCAGCTTAATAATTTTAGCACCAGAAAAAAAACTAAAAATGTTGTATACAAAGAAGTTCTTGCTTAAACATAGGTATAACAATAAAATGTAGATGGCCTGTGTTTGCAAAGATAATCAGTACTTTAAAAGGATCGTTAGTAACAGTTAAAGATCGGTTAAGGACAAGGGCATATATATAAGGAGCCCAGGGGCCCCGGGATCCTCCCCAAATTAGAAAAAGTTATAGGTAATAAGTAATTATTATAGGGGATTTTCGAAACTAGGTGCACCAAGCACTGTTAACCTCTTCTAATTCCATTACCCGAGCAATGCCGGGTACGGGAATGCTAGTTTAGTATATAATTTCTGAAGCAATTTCAATGATTATTCTTAAATGTTATTGGTTTACGTTTTTAATGAGAAATACTGAAATTTCACAGCATGCACGAATTTATCTCTCTCCGAAAAAGGGACACCTCTATTTAAGGGACAAATTGTCCGGTCCTTTTAGAGTCTCTTATCGAGAGGTTCTACTGTATATGTACAGTATCGGTTGAGAACTCGGCGTAAAAAAAAAAAAACTAACTGCGTCACCCGGCTTTGCACGGTCCACCTTGAAAATAAAAGTTATGTAAAGTGACGCGCGTTCAAAAATCAAGCCTGAACAAAAAAAGAAAAGAAAAGAAAAGGGGAAAAATAAGTAAAATTTTGCCGCAGATTCCGGATAAATAACCAAATAAATTAATAGTTTAAAAAACTAAAAAAAACATGCTTTCGTAGCAAAATGAACTAAAAAATGAAAAATAATCTTTGGATGATAGTAGTTGACCAATCACTTAATTTTAATGTAATACAAAAAAGGGTGGGGTGCTGTCTATTTACATTTTTGCTTGGACAACAAATGGAAGAAATTCAAAACAACTGATAAGAAGCCTCCCCCACGCTTTTTTGTATTACATTAAAATTAAGTGATTGGTTAACTACTATCATCCAAAGATTATTTTTCATTTTTTAGTTCATTTTGCTACGAAAGCGTGTTTTTTTAGTTTTTTTAAACGATTATTTTATTTTTCTGTTTTTTAGTCTTATGTTGGAGAATTATCAGGAGAGGAAACTATTTATAAAACGAGTGCGAGGTAATATCTTAAAGTTAAGATAAGGGCACCCCGATGGGAAGCTACTGTGAGTCATCGATGTATGTTTGCGGAAATCATATTTATATTTGAAAATTTGAGATGCATTTAAATAAAAGTTTTGTTCAACAATGGTCTGATCAGCAATGAATTTCCAATTGAAGGCTCGCCTAAATTTTGGCATGAAATTAGTTAACAATTATATTTCATGTTCTAATTACCTTGGAACATTGGAACAAATTTTGTCTGATGCAGAAAAATTAAAGGTTTTTGTAAATATTTTTAAATAATTTTTCGAGCATTTTTAATGTATTTTTTTTTAAATTTTTCCTTTTTCACATTGTTGGATTTATGCCAAAATATTGATTAAAATTGGAGGAAACTAACAATTAAAAGAGTTAATTAATTAATTTAATTATAGAATATTGCATTGTCATCGGGTCTGAGGTCGCGTGCCAAATTTCAAAAGAATCCGATCTCAGGAAGTGGACGAAATTTGAGTTGCAAAACTCCGTTAAAAGATACATACATACATACACATATACATACATACATACAGGTGAAGCTAATAAAGGCGTGTTAAAAAGGAAACATTTTAAATTCCTCGATTACATGAAAAGCCTTTAAAACAAACGCCATAATTTTATTTGTTCATATTCGAGAAAAAAATGGCAACACATCTTTCTTCACCATGATTTTCTTCACGCTACAAATTTTTATAAAAGCGTTACTGCGTAAAGTTGAGATGAAGCACTGAATAGTAATTTGATTGGAGGAAAGCCTTTGAAAAATAGGAATTTTATGTGGAAATCTAAGTACTATAATTAATAGTTTTTAATTGATATTTCCGCTAATTATTATCGGAGGATTGTAATAACTAGCCAAACACAAAGACGGGAAGATTACGAATCCATCGATACCTGGTTCGATGGTCAGTTCACGTCGGGAGAAGTAACTCGGACATACATATATAGGTACATACATAGATACATACGATCAGTTTTTAATTATATAAGATGTAAAATTAGAGTCCTAATAGAAGTATTTCTGTTATCAGTAAAAAGTCTCAACGAATGTAGGAAAGAATATACAATGAAACCTCCGAATAGCGGACAGTCAAGGGACTAGAAGTTTTGTCCGTTATTGGGAGGTGTCCGCTATTAGGAGGAACTACTTAATTTACCTTTTTCAAAATGGGCTGTTGTTCCCTTTGTACAACACAATCGAAACAATTGCGAAAGGTTTACTACATTTTACTTCAAATGTAATAAATCTGTTTTTTCTTAATAAAGGTATACTAACAGCACACACTTGTCTTAAAAAGCATTTAATCAATTAAAATAATCAGTTAAAACATTACAAAATCCAAAACATTAATTTTTTCTTTCAATGTCAGTCTCTTTCTTTTAGTTGCCATTTTAAAACTCAAATAATATTGTCACACAAAAAAATTAACTAAATCAACACGCCTTTAGGAAAGTTTGCAACTGCAAAGCTACGATTGCTGCATGAAAAGCTGGTTCGCTTGCCTCTCAATTCATCTCAGGGTATGAATATCCCATTACCAACGGCGGCGATTCGGCGGAGCAACTCCCCTCCCCCCGCCCCCACGCACACTTAATATGGTTCATTTATTTTATCTCGAGTATCACTATTACATGATTGACAGTTGGCAATATGACTTTGAATATGGGCAAATATTTTTCATATCTAAAAATTAAAGAACCCAACGAAATTACGGCCCCGTAAAGCCGACTACTACCGGCGCCGGTCTGCTCAATTGCATCTCCCGAGAGATCCAGTTAGAAAAAGCGCCCAGTTTCCTCTTTTTTATCTTAACTTTTGAATAGTTATTGTGCACAAAATTCATTAAAATCTTAAGAAAAACGTACGTTAATTATTAGACTGACATCAGTTTTCACTTATCTGCTTCAATACTCTCAAAACTAGTCGTAACAAAATTATGACTTTTTTTTTTCTTTTTCATTTTTTGCTGCCCGCAAAAAGTACCATGTCTTTTAGTTCTTTTTTTCTCTGCCTCCAACTTTTAAGCCCCAATCGCTGCCCCTGCCCATTACCAACCTTTTAATTCCAAGAAACAGTGATAAGGAAATGACGGGGGGGGGGGGGGGGTTGGAATACCAGTTGTGGAGGATGAAAAACTTTGTAAGGTAAGCAGTTACTAAGATATTCTGTGAAAAGAAAAAAAAAAAAAATCCGGAAGTGCTACGATCGCAAGGGAAATTTTTTGTGAAATAACTGTCCGTTATTCAGAGTGAATTACATGGAATGGGCTATATTGAAGGACTGGGACTTGCAAAAATGTCCGTTAATTAGAGGTGTCCGTTATTCGGGAGTGTCCGTTAAGGGAGGTTTCACTGTATTTTCATTATCACAAAACGTCATTCGAACAATCTCGATGAAAACTTATTTTTCTTTCTTGTAAAACATCTCAAAGACTATATGGAAAAGCAAATTCTTATTATAGTAAAATTGTTCTGAATAATACTTGAGAGTACTTCTGAAGCAAAACTGTTTTCTGCTTCCACAAAATGCTGCATATGAGAAATGATGAAAGGAAATATATTTTCAAAACAAAATTATTTGCTTGGAAGAAATTCTGTACTTCAGAGCCAGACTAGCGTAAGTCCAAAAAATTCCGTTTTTCTTTCCTTTTACAAAAAAGAAAGTATTGTATTCGCGAAAAAATTTTCACTAAAAAATCGTCCTAAATTTCCATTTTTCTCACCCCCGAATAAATGTTGAGTTTTTTTTCGACTCGATCACACGTGGATAAGTGCCTAAGAACGTATAGACACGCGGAATATCCATTTTGACGACCCCCGAGTTAACTACAACGAATTTTCTCGTGACGTCCGTATGTGCGTATGTATGTATGTGTGTACGTATCTCGCATAACTCAAAAACGGTATGTCCTAGAAAGTTGAAATTTGGTACGTAGACTCCTAGTTGTGCACTTTCCCTTTTGGTTGCATTTGGATGTTCCTAAGGGGGTCTTTTGCCCCTTTTGAGGGGGGGGGGGAAATCATTGCTAATTTCGATGTAAACTCAAGTTGTGTTATAATTTGTCCGACACTTGGCGATATATCGCCAGTCTTTTGGTCAACAAGTTTTGTCGCCAACTTGGCGACAAATTTGGCTATTTTTTTTCTATTTTTAATTTGATTTCAATTTGTCCACTATTGGTGATAGTTAGAGAGTAAACAATTGAATCACATTAAAATTGCCAATAATGGGGAAATGACATTAAATTGGAGTAAAAGGAAGTCATGTGATGCACACATTAGCTCGTTTGTTTATTAGTCCATTGTATGTAGAATCCAATTCCACATCGAGACATGTGAACGTAATCTTTAAAAAAATCCTTTTCAATTCTTTACCAGTGTTAAAAGAGCGCGAGTCCAATCCTTTGTATGCGCCTAACAACCGTTTTTCTCCTCTCTTGTAAAGTAGCGATTATGTGACTTACGTCAGTCTGGCTCTGAGGTACAGAATTGTTATTAAGAAATTAATAAACACCGTAGTGGGATACGAGCGAAATCAAATAAGTGAGAGATATCGCATGGAAAATATGTACAACTAGTTATGTGTAGTCCTTTCGATTATTTCAATTCAATCACTGTATATTCCTGTGTGTTGATTGGTTTTTAAAGTGATGAAGAGCATCCTATTAAAACTCGAACTTTCTGTTTGTTGTAATTTATTGACGATTTCTGATTCATTTACTTTCACTATTCATTTTGTTTCTTCGTTGACAAAAATAATTTTTCATACAGTTGTTATCAGATTCCACAAAAAATGAAATTTGTACTTAATGCATTGTTTTAATCACATAAATTTCCAAAACAGTTTTAATATGTTTCATATTAATAAGCGCCAAACATTTTTTGCTTAAGTCTCCTGTAAAGTTATTATTCCGTAGTGCAAATGTCACTTTAGCTAAACAAATATAATGCATCAGAAGTCACTACATAGCACACTATCAAAATCTAAGGGTGTGTGTGAGTTAAAAAATATAGAAACTAGCTTCTTAAAAATCCTTTTCGCGATGTTGATTAAAGCTAAAAAAATATTTCAATAATGAATTAAACAACATATTTGCACACATTTCTAACTTTTCTGAACAAAATACAATCTAAGTAACTAAGAACATTTATGTTTTAAAATTTTAAATATTGAAACAAAAGGAACTTGCATTTGACGTCAAATCCTCTATTATGCGCAAAGATACTTCCTTTTTCCTATTAATAAAATTAAAAAATGGACTCAATTAAATTCCTTCTCAATTATGTTTCATTAAATAAAGGGTGTCCCAAAATTAACGCAAGATTTGATTTTGTTGCCATTTGTGCAAAATAGTGTTGGCATCTCTGAAAAAAAAAAAACAATTGATAGCTGAGAGGTTAGGGTTTAAAAAAATGGAGCGTTATACGATACAATAACGCGCTTTCATTATTGAACAATTGTTTCAAAAATAATGAAAGTTGAGGCTGGTCAAGCAGTTACTGTTATTGGCGCTCGGTATCGCAACACGGTAATGCACGGGTGGTTGTGGGCTTGTTGACATAGACCTTTGAATTCAAATAACCCCATAAGAAGAAATTTAAAAATGTTAAATCACACGATCTAGGGTGCCAATTCTGATGACCGAAATGAGAGAGTACGCGACTAGGAAATGCCTTATGCAGTAATTGAAATGTTTCACTCTCTCTAGCTGTATGGTACAATAACACCCCATTTTTACTAACCCTAAACTCTCAACGGTCAAATTGTTCTTTTTTCATGGCTGCCAACAATTTATGGAAAAAATGGTGGCAAATTCAAATCTTGCGTTAATTTTGGGACACCCTTTATATATTTCTTTTTTTTTTTCTTCTCAGCTTTCTTCCATCCACTGTTTTAAAATCATGTATTAAATCCATTAAAACCGCAAACGAAGGCTCCGAATCATTTTCTGGTCGCAATATTGAGGAATGCAACTAATTGAAGGCATCTAATTAATGAATACAGCCACCAATTAATCACAGTGGAAAAATCTGTAAAGGCGTAGCTCTAATATCGTTCTTGTCAGAAAGAAAGGTACAGCTAACCTTGCTCGACGGCGAAGCTTTAGCCTTGATACAAAAATTCCCGAAAAAAATGACGAAAACGGTTTTATTATTATTTTTTTTTCTAAATGCAATTCCTTGAACTGTTTTTCAATGTGCTTCATCCGAGAGATGAAATGCTACTGAGAGCATCGAAGGTTTTCGTCTTTTGATTTTTTTTCCTCTGAAAAGAGCCGTTAGGATCCATGATGAATAACTCTTTCTGGCTTCAGACGGAGAATTCAAGTTCTGTTACATAATGAACTTGAAACCTAATATTAAGAGGGCGTATTTGATGTTATATAAAGCTGCATGAAAGCTGAAAATAGGCCGTGTATAACCATACAACAGTTGTCAGAATAGCAACTCGCACAACAGTTTTGGCGCATGCGCATTTATCTATCTGTTGTTCGAATAACAAGTCAGACAACTGTTGTCTGAATAATACAGTACGACGGCTGTGTATAACCATACAACAGTTGTCAGAATAACAACTCGCACAACAGTTTTGGCGCATGCGCATTTATCTATCTGTTGTTCGAATAACAAGTTAGACAACTGTTGTCTGAATAATACAGTACGACGGCTGTGTATAACCATACAACAGTTCTCAGAATAGCAACTCACACAACAGTTTCGGCTCATGCGCAGTTATCTGTTGTTCGAATAACAAGTCTGACAATTGTTGTCTGAATAATACAGTACGACGGCTGTGTATAACCATACAACAGTTCTCAGAATAGCAACTCGCACAACAGTTTTGGCGCATGCGCATTTATCTATCTGTTGTTCGAATAACAAGTCAGACAACTGTTGTCTGAATAATACAGTACGACGGCTGTGTATAACCATGCAACAGTTCTCAGAATAGCAACTCGCACAACAGTTTTGGCGCATGCGCATTTATCTATCTGTTGTTCGAATAACAAGTCAGACAACTGTTGTCTGAATAATACAATACGACGGCCGTGTATAACCAGACAACAGTTGTTAGCATAGCAACTCCCACAACAGTTTCGGCTAATGCGCAGTTATCTGTTGTTCGAATAACAAGTCTGACAATTGTTGTCTGAATAATACAGTACGACGGCCGTGTATAACCAGACAAGAGTTGTTAGAATAGCAACTCACACAACAGTTTCGGCTCATGCGCAGTTATCTGTTGTTCGAATAACATAGTCAGACAACTGTTGTCTGAATGTACAATACGATGAAAAATACCATGCTCTCTTTTGAATCATCATTTGAGTAGAGAGGTTTTTTTTTTCAGTCTTCAAAGTTATAATTTTCATTGACGTATTTCAGTGGTAAAACATTTTTCATAAATAACTTATAAAAACGCTAATGCTAATGACAAATTTTAAGAGAATGATTAGAGACCTTAGAACTCCTAAGAAATTCAATAATTTGACATCTTACCATTTACCAATTAAAGGCTGGCATCTTTTTGTTTAAAGAGCTTTTTGTGTTTCCGTAAATCAATATCAATGTGTATTGTTTTACACGTTATTTTCTCTTTGCATCACTTAAGCTATTTGTACGTTTTGTTCAACTTTTTGACCCAACCTCAGAAAACATTAAATAATGAATAGTATTATAAACTTTATCTAAAAACTAGAAAATCGCCCTTCAAGGTATGACGGGTGAAAATTGTTTCTACATTTCAACGAAGCAATTGCCTGTTTGGTGATATTTTGATAGTTGAAATTTTAAACCTAACTCCAGTGGATTAACCTAAACTCCAGCAGATAGCGTTCATTGTCGATCCCTTTTTCGTTTCTCCATACTCCGAAAATGACAGTTTTACAAGCAAAACAGTTAAGTAACCAGATCCAGTGCAGCCTTGTCAAAATAAAGCATTTCTCTGCATGTCAAACATTAAAAATATTTTCAAATTATTATGCTATGGCGCGAGTTTCACTGTTGGTGACTTCAGGAGCGTTCCTCGATCAGGGAATTGGCTATTAAATTTGTGGGGATTTTCATGCAGGTTTGTTAATAAGATGTTCTACTATTAATTGATAATAAAATGACTAGCTTTTTTTCATTTACAAAATGATTTTAGAGCAAAGCTAATCCGCAGCTTACTTTATACTTGTCTCCAAATAACAGTTATCTTAATATCGTAATTAAAAAAGAGAAAACAGGAGTTGTTAATGACCCCCACTTTTCACCCTGGACCCACTCGTCTACTCTCCCCCACCTGACACGCATATTTTTAATTAAATTTTACAAGGGAGAGAGTACTTTGAGGTGTTTATTGTATTATGATTTCAGGATTAGGGAGATGCGTAAGAAATGCTTTGAACACCCCGTATCAATTGGTCTATATGTTACTGTTAAAGTATATAATGCAGTTATTTTATAGAATACTTAGTTATTCCATGAAATAACTGATCGTGTCCGTTAAAGTGTGTAATATGTTATTAATTTGACACGTTAACTAGTTATTTGACACGTTAACTAGTTATGAAATAACTAGGTATTCTATAAATTAACTAATGAGAGACAGTTAAAGTGTAAAATAAACAATTTATCTAAAATGAAATTACTTAAGTGTTCTATAAATAAACTAATGCTAGACAATTAAAGTAAAAAAGAAGCAATTTATCTAATTTATGCAACGTATAAATGGTACTTATGGAAACATACCATAAAATCATTTGTTACAACAAGGATCACTAAAATGACACTTGGAATTACAAAGAACATTATTTCTAAAACAAAAGCATTTTTTGTTGACACACTGAGTTGTACACTAACATTTTGGGAGTAACACAGGGGTGGAAAGTAAATGTATTTGTCATGCAAGATATATGATACAGATTTTTTTACACGAAAACGGGCTGCAGATCATTATTCTATGAAATAACTAGTTAAACTATGAAATACAAGAGAGTTTTACACTTTAACGGACACGATCAATTATTCTATGAAATAACTAGGTATTCTATAAAATAACGTATTCTATACTTTTACGGTAACATATATACTATTCATTTATGTGGCTGTTCTGTATTAATAAACCTACTTAGTCATGTTGATATACGTCGATTTATTTATCAGATTACTTAATAATGCGTATGCCGGCTGGTGTCGTGATGGTAAGGCACTGACCTTCTACGCCTTGGACCCGGGTTCTGGCCTGCCTGAGGTGGCTATTCCGTAGATTTTCGAGATGTAGAAAATCATCAGCGCCCATGTCGTATGATTATGCGGCATGTAAAAGATCCCTTGGGTATTCGTATGGCTTAGGATTTCCTCGGCAAAATTGAATTCCTTGTGCATCAAAGAGAGCCCAGGTGCCAGCATATGGTGGAAACTGGGCGTCAAAAACTACTTATGTCATGCATCAGCGCCTTAATAATGGCACATGAAAGACTGATGTCTTGTCTGGGAGCGCACTAGATCTGGTCATGGGCAAATGACCTCTTACACAGCTCCACTGGAAACAAAGAAAAAAGAAAAATTAATTTGAATTTTGACATCTTGAATTCAAATTATGTTTTTTGCAATCACGAGTGTGTGTATGTAGGCGTGTGTGTTTGTGTGTGGGGGGTATGTGTGTTTGTGTGTAGGGGTATGTGTATGTGTGTGTAGGCATATGTGTTTGTGTCTGTGTGCAGGCATGAATGTGTGAGTAGTTGTGTGTATGTGTTTGTGTATGTGTGTGTATGTGTGTGTTTGTGTGTGTGTGTGTTTGTGTGTGTGTGCGTGTGTAGTTGTGTATGTATGCGCGTGTGAGTAGGACATGGATGCAACCTGGAGACGGCTTTCGCTATAGGAGCAGCATCGTGAGGAGCCCGTCGACTGATGGTGTGGAGGGTAGCGGTGGGAAAATAAAATGATAGCACGCCAAAAACAGTCAAATGAAAGCAATAAGCAATCGTGATTGCTCAAAAAAAAAAAAATAAATAAATAAATAAATAATAATAATAATAATGTATTAATGAAAAAGAATGTTAATAATTTGTGTGATCTATAGTTCAATGTTGGCAGCATATCTTTCGTTCCTAAAATTTGATTATACCAAAAATGATCACAATTCAGACGAAAACACAATATTCTCAAATCTTTCACGAAAGCCTTAATTGCAGTCCTAATTCGAATATCGAATGATGTATTGAAAAGCAAAATGTTTATTATTTCAATAGCAAACATACGAAGCGACGTAGATTGCGACATCGAGAAATATTTACGAATGCTGGAAGGCAGGTGTTCGGTCAAATGTAAAACCATTACTTTTCACTCCGCCACTTAGAGATAACAACAACTTTTCGCAGCGTGAGGAAAAAGGATATTATTTGCGCGTCAAAATTATATATTTCATAATGGTGCTAATTCCCGAAAAATTCTTTAATTGAGCATGAGTATTTTCAATTTTTGGAGGACAAATTTTTCACAGCAGTTGCCTCAGAATGCTGGTCTACTTATTTGATTACTACTTACGGTTCCACTATTTTCACTTGTGTAGGGTTTAAAAATGGAAAAATAAGTTAATAGAATTCCATTTTAAATTAGCAAGAGCAGTTGTAACAAAAGTAGTCGAAAAAATTTCTAACTTAGTAAGTAATATATTTGAAAAGAGCTTCACTTGTAATAGTTTTAATTCAAATATCACCAGTAATATGTATCACAGACAGTACTACTTGTTAGTGTCGATTTAAAATTTTTTGTTAAGTATACAGACCAGTTCAATTGAAACTCATTAGCTTAAGAATTAAATTACATAGTAAAAACACATAATAGTTGACTATTTATTTTGTTATTTTTATTTTAGTTTTCCATTTAAAAACGTCGAATAAGAAGCTATGGCTTGCAAAAGACATTATTGACATAGAAATATTGCGTTATAGATTATGAAATATTTTCAGTTTCTCTGAAATTTTTCTCTGGTATGCATTTCTTTCAATGCAGCTTGCCAGATGTGACCTTTAAATAAATTGCATACTAAAATCGGTAAAGCTTTTTATTGGTTTGAAAAAGGAGATATTGTGCATTTTATGCATGAATGCTTTTAGTAAATTTATACATACATATTTTTGACGGATTGAACTATTAGAAAGAATATATTGGGGCTATTTCACGAAAAAGTCTATCTTTTGTTCCGCACATGACGACTCATCTTCTTTACTAATAATAAAGTTGAAAGTCTCTTTGTCCGGATCTCTCTTTGTTTGTCAGGATCTCTTTCTGTCTGGATGTCTGTAGGATGTCTGGATCTCTGTGACGCGCATAGCGCCTAGAACATTCGGCCGATTTTCATGAAATTTGGCACAAAGTTAGTTTGTAGCATGGGGGTGTGCACCTCGAAGCGATTTTTTGAAAATTCGATGTGGATCTTTTTCTATTCTAATTTTAAGAACAAAATTATCATAAGATGGACGAGTAAATTACGAAATTATCATAACGTGGAACCGTAACATGGGCACAAGTCAATTGGCGAGATACGAAACTATCATAACGTGGAACCGTAACATGGGTACAAGCCAATTGGCGAGAACATTCTCCATACATTGTTTGTAAATATACAGGCAAACCAAAAGAACTTTTAATTTTTCTAATACGGGCAAAGCCGTGCGCGTTCACTAGTGTACAATAAAGCAAGTAATAAGTCCAGATCGTAGGTGAGTCATTCTCCAGAAAAAATAACTTTTGAAGGCAAATATTTTTCAATTTCTAAACCTTTTGTTTTATTTTTTTCATTATTACATTAAAGTGCTACTTAGTAGAAGAATAGATAGAAAGTTGAATTTAGATCTAAGTTGAGAAAAAAATTACGCCATTTTAATTTAACCCCATCAAAGTATTTTTTTTTTTTTTTTGCATTGCTTGTATGTTTCATAAAAAAGTAATAATTTTAAAAGGTTGTGACGAAACTTTTGCTTAAGAAATCACACGTAAGTTTGTAATTTGTTAGGCAGAAAAAACGTGTTCATTAATCTTTTTAAATATTATTTTCAATAAAGTGTGAGGCGTCACGTGCGGGACAAAGTGACCGTTTTCCGTGGAATGGCCCATTATCATATTTAATTTTGAAAAATACTTTTTTTTTTCTGTGAAAACGTCATCAATTAAGCTTTTATAGCCGTCATCGTCATCAACAATGTAACTTTTTTCCGGCTTGTAGACTATGATCCATCTAAGATGTTTCAAGCATCTTGATCGCCTAACTAAATTCAAAAGAAAAATCTTCACTAAACCGATCTTTAAATCCTGATACGATTAAGCACCAATTTCAGATCTGATTGTATTGTCAATGATTGACCTATCTTCTTTATTCTAAGAGGGTTTCTTATTAGCTTATCCTCTTTGGTCGACAGAAAATATTATGAAATTAAGTTTAACGAGCATCCGCCATCAATTCTTAGCTATGTATAAGCTTAAGGAGAAGGAATAACCCGAAAGTTGTTTGAATAAAATGGTTTTTCAACAGGTTATGTGATAGACTTTCCCAGGAACAAATCTTGCTAAAATTCACTCTGTAACATAATTCATTCTGTAACAAAATCTTATTTTTCTTTTCAATATGAATCGAAAGACTGTCATAGTCATAGTTCATTCCTTTTGTTACATTTGAGACGGAGACTACAATATCATATATATATATATATATATATATATATATATATATATATATATATATATATATATATATATATATATATATATATTTTTTTTTGTAATTAGCGATGCATTTATGCATATTGTGGTAAAATCACATTGAAAACTTCAAAAACTACTTATTCGAAGGCATGCAATATTTTTAGATTGGTTCTTGTCTGCTACGGAGCTACGGGAACTTGAAAAAAAAAAAAAAAGAGTTTCAAAATGGATATCCACAATATTTTGGAAAAAAAAGTTTACACATTTTTACCTTTGTGCTATTTTTTTACTTAACGCATGACGGAGATAGTATGAAGGGGAAACACGTTGAAGATCGTAACTATAAAATGTAATTGTTAAAAGGAACGAGAAACAGGTGTATTTGGTTTTGAATCCTTGCTCTGTATAGCTGTCAATACGACGTATATTTATTGCATTTCCTTTCGATAGAAACTAATATATTTTCTCCACTTATCAATTTGTCTCTCGATTCAGGTTTCCTTTTTATTAAATTTGATGATTTTTTCTATTAGTAATATTTCATACTCTTTATTGATATCAAAATAAACCCATGTGGCGGAATAGCATATGGATGTAACAGTGGAAATTATGGTTAAGGTGAAAAAAAATAAAATGATATATAAAAGCTACAGGAAAATGTATTTCATTCAATTAAAATTTAAAAAAAAGCTGGATAATAATCCTTATGAATATCGAATGCTTGAAAATTCTTTTCACTAGAAATAATGTACGGGTATTGTTGATTAAATTCATCTTAATTTAAAATAGCAAACCTTTTTTCTCTAGAAATTTCAAAGAAAATTTTAGCTGTTTACGAAATTGCTAAGATATTCAGTTTCACGAAAATCATTTTATTCGAATTCTGATATTCTCTTTGATACTCCAACAGTGTCTAAAAATGTTGCGTTTTATAAAGGCTGCTGTGATTCTTAAACGTACTCCGATCTCCATTCAGCAGGTAAGCCTCCACAGTGAGAGGTACGGGAACCCTGGGGTATCAAGTGTCAAGTGATTACTAAACTGAGAGACGAGCTCTAAACTGACTTTTCCAAATTGCACACAATTTTATGAAACAAAATCCCCCCGCCCCCGTCTCCAAGGCCATCGTGCAAAATTACCGTCTATTCAACAGCAGATTTTTTAACCTTCATTTCACACTCAAAATTCAACTTTTCTTTCGAAACTAAAATCTTGTGTTCTTCATTTCAATTTTTCTTTTGACTTTCTCAATTAAACTTTTACTGTCACGAAGAATAAGCCTTATGGTTAGTGCTTTTAAATAACTTTAAGATCCTGCTTCGTACTTCTAAAGCAACATCAATGTTTTCACCTGGTGAGTTAGTTATAATTGCAAATTGAAAATCATCAGGTAAAAAAAAAATCCTGTGCACGTTTTAAGTCATAAATTCTATCTGAAGTTTGTGCAAAGCTATCAATAAAACAATGATTTTTTTTCTGGACTGGGAGCGGGGAGGATATAAGAGTTCTTACATTAGAATTATATTTTCATGGGGATTTAACTCACAAAACTCTTCTTTTTTGCTGCACCCGGTGCGAAGCAAATCAATGCATCACGTAAGTAAATGTATGAGATTCAAATTTCTAAGTAGAGAGTCCCATGCTGTCTTTTTTAACTGTTTGGAATTGTACGCAATATTTTGTAAACCAAGAAACGATACATAAGAATGACGGAACCTAGTATATATCTTTAAAGAGAAATTGTTTTTTAATCGAATTGTTGTTGGACTGAAGGAGGAAAGTTGTGAAAACTTTAAGCACAAATTGCGAATTAATATACTGTCCAACCACGGATTGTATGGAATTTTCAAACGTCCAGATAAGACGAATCCATCTGAATGAGGGGGAAAAGTAAAAAATTTGATGCCGGTATTCCGCTCATTTGAATGAGACTCTGCTTCTGCAAAAGCTGGCATCACTAAAAAATAATAGATTCGTCCATTTCCGGCTGTAAAACGGATGTTTGTCTTTCCATACAATCCGTGGTCAGACAGCATAAGAACAAGACAGAAGAAAGAATAATAACTATATTTTAAAACAACAATATGTTGCTATAGTAATACAGCAGAACTTAAACGTCTAAAAGTTGTTGAAAGGTACTAGGTTGATCTAAAATCAACAATTATTCCCGCAAGAGCATTAAATGATACTATGGGCGTACTATGTGGGAGCAAGCCATAGCTTACAGACACATATTTCTCCACTTAACTTTCAAGTTTTATTTTTCAAAATTTATGTAATTATTAAAATTATGGAATTTTCAGCGAATTTCAAAAGACATTCAGCCCTCTTCATCCCTCTCCCTTCTTTTTGCTTAGACAGACAGGTAAGTGTTTTAGAAATGGTACATAAGAAATTTTTCTTGAGTTTTTAATGCACATGGAAGAATTTTGCCAATTGAGTTGTTAAGGGGATTAACTTATCCAACTTGAGAAGTTTGGAAAAGACACTAAGGACCCAGCGATTATCGTCACGGCGATTGATTTTGGCAGCAACTGACCCGCTGACCGCGTTTTGCCCATTTGAAGGTCAGACCGTTTGTTGTCTTTTGTTGGCACCAAAACCCCCTCCCCATTCCCGGTGATTAGTATCACTAAAAGGCGGCATTGCCCAAGTCAACGGGCTTAATTCACCCGTCTTTTGCTCCAATCTATCGGCCTTGAATATTCGGAAATATTTTGATGTAATGTAAATAATTGCTCCTCTGCGAAAGTGTGCCGGACTGGAAAACAATGCATTTTTTCCCCGTTCTTTCGCTGCTTAGATTGAGTGAGCTTTGTTGGATGATAAGTTTTCGTCTGCTTTTCTGGTATCGGGATTATGAGATTTGTGATAAGATGCTTTGTCTGGGTTAGCTTCGTGATTATTTTCTGGGGGATAATTAGATTGAGATTTTTGCTGTTCTGGAGCAGCCCATCACGCTTCTACCTCAGCCCAAGCTCTAAAGATAATTATTAGCATGGGGAAGGAGGGGGGGGGGGTTGTTACCGCCTTAAAAGTAGAACATGATGTATGAGAATGTAAAATATTTTTATAGATATTTTTTCCTGATAACTATGCGAAAGTTACGACTGCCAACAGTGGAATTTTTCTCATTAATTTTCAGTAAGGTCAAAGGACAAAGCATTCTGAGCTTTAAGTCGGATGAGATGGGATTAATGCTTCTGTGGGAGCAAGGAGTAACAGCAGTAGCTATATAACTAATTGGAAAACAAAATTCTGACACATAGTATTCTGGCAGTTACTATCAGAGATATTTCTAACGATTCTGCTAGGGTGTTTCACTTATTGAAAATCGGAAACACGCTTCGAAAATTTAACCAAATTTACTCTTCGTATTTTAAATAAAATTGAGCATTGTGGTAAATTAGGGGAAAAAGTAGTGCGAGTATTAAAACAATACAACTCAGTATTTTGTTATTTTTTAAAATTCCAAATATCTAGCATCTTAATTACTAAAAACTAAACTAGTACAAAAATCTCTTCATTCCCTGCCGTATTCTATTTCCCCTTTACAAAATAACTTTTCAAATAACGCAATTAACTATTATCATGATCTTCACTGTTTTCGCATGTCTGACTACTTCAAAAGGAGGGTCCTGAGTTCGAACCTCGATGGTCGAAGATCCACCGTCGTCATTAAAGGGGACTGGGCGACGTTAAATATGCTCGTGGTCTCAATGTCCTCCAAGTGAAACGATACCTCTGGGGGTGCTAGCACCAGGTAGCTATTAGCTCCTGGACTAGTTCTAAATTCTCATTAACTGTTCGATCCGGTGATGGTGCTGCCATCTATCGGTATAAAAAATAATGGAGGCAAGGCACTTAGTATGCAGTCCTCGACATAAATACAGTTGTAGTCAGTCGTGACTCGGAATCGGAATCGGACTATTTCAAAATGAATTCCTCTCTCTGAAAAATATCAAGGAGGATTTTTACGTCTTGAAAAAGTCAAGTAATATCCCTGGTTAAGATGATTGATATGGTCTATTTTCGAACATACTTTTCATAGTTAGAGAGCGAAGGAGAGAGAAGAGAAATGGGGGTACCGGCATAGTGCTTCTCCAATAGAATCTGCTAACTATTGTTCTGTTTTACGTATAGTGATAGTATACAGATATTGTGATATATACCTGCAATGCTAATGAGTATATAATGAATTTGATCAGTATCAAGTACCGTAAAATGGGGGAACTTTGCACCAATATTTGAACTTACCAACCGAAATGTCTCTTTGGTTACTTCAAACAGATTACCAGCGATTTCAAATATAGTGTAATTTATGAGAGTTTGTTTTACACTTTTGTATGTAAGCATCTGGTAATACTTCATTATATAAATATTTATTTAATTGTTAAATTTGGTGCGATTTTACTCTTAGTTCTGCAAACTTTGCACCAGTATAAACTGAGTAAGTATGACTATTATGTCTCATTTGGAGCAATGTTACCAAATGCTAGGGAAAAAATACACCATTACTTTCTAAAAAAAAGTATATTATTAATAATCATTGCCTCAAAAAAAAAAGAAAAAAAAAACACATTTTTTTTCAGTTATATTCTGCAAAACTGTTTTAAACTTTAAATGTAATAGGTAATAAAACATTATAGCAACTTATCTTAAAAAAACCATTAAAATAATTAATAGAAGATATCTATCAGAAAATATCTCTCTATTTAGTGGAAAAATTGAGTTTAAAATCGCAAAAGGGAACTTTGCTCCTTTTCAACTGCGGGAGCTAAGTCACCCCATTATTGGAGCAAAGTAACCCTCGTCAGTATTATTGTTCATTGACGAGGTAAAAAAAAAAACTTGTAGGAATCTTTCTGTCATAAAAATCGTCATAAGGACACTAGGTAGTATAAAATAAAGGTACTTACGTAAAACGCTTGAACGTGTGGACCAGCGGTACAAAAGTTTAGGAGATCAAAAACAATACAACCTGATAAGGGAAGCAAAAATCGTAAACCTACCACTGATAATGGTCTCGAATTGGCAACTTGCCTACCTGGTTACTGTTGTCTTTTACCTAATTGAAAGAAATTATGCATTGTTAACCACTTCGTCACTGAAGTCCTCCAAAATCGGTAAAAAAACCCTTTTACACTTTTTGGAGGAATGTTATCCCTATTGGAGCAATGTTGCCCCATTTTACGGTACTGTAACAATTACTGACTTAAAGAGTTCGATCTGAAAACTAACACAATATTAAGCTAATGATTATGAAATCATGTATTATCTCTTGCCATGGACATACATAAAGTATGCTATAGATATTCGGTGCAGAATTACAATTTGAGCTATCAAACTATCTGGAACGTAGGACAGTTATCACACATTTTCATATTCTTTCACCTGAAAACCATAGCAGGAGCGGGCAGAGTAAAATTTGCCTGCTGAATTAAAAGAACTACAATCTCCAAATCTGGACCCCCCCCCCCCCTCCCCAACTGTCCGAGTGAAATCCACATGTCTGGTAATCTAACTGGTATGCCGTTTGAACTCATTATTTTAAACACATATTTTTTTAGAACCGTTGCACATAACGAACAAACATTTTTCCAGGTTAGACTACGTTTTTATTTGCGCCAATTTCTCCAATTCCAGATCTAAATTGTTATGGCACTAATTCAACTGGAATTTATATTTCAATGACATTAATTTTATGACCATTTCAATCAATCGCATCACGTAATCGCCAAGCCCGTGAATCATAAAACGGAGATGAAACGACCGACTGACGCCAACACTGACATAATCTCCGATTGACCGTTATAACGTTTTGAGAGCGTAAAATATTCGTGCATTTCAATATAGTGATTTGGCAACCACAGATGCGTAAGTTAGAGATACCATGGTACCCTCATTACCTCAAAAAGGAAAAAAGAGAGATAAAGGTAGATTAAAAATTACCAGAAAGTACAGTATGCACATTGCTTGTAGATACATGACAATAGCAGTAGCAATACAGCTTTGATTAATTTTCTTTTTAACACGCTTTTATTAGTTTCACCTGTATGCATTTATGTATATATGTATGTATCTTGTAACGGAATCTTGCAGCTCAAATTTCGCCCACTTCCTGCGATCGGATTCTTTTGAAACTTGGCACGCGACCTCAGACCCGATGACAATATTCCATAATCAAATTAATTAATTAACTCTTTTAATTGTTAGTTTCCTCCAATTTTAATCAATATTTTGGCATAAATCCAACAATGTGAAAAAGGAAAATTAAAAAAAAAACATTAAAAAATGCTCGCAAGAATTAGTTAAAAATATATACAAAAACCTTTAATTTTTCTGCATCAGACAAAATTTGTTCCAATGTTCCAAGGTAATTAGAATATGAAATATAATTGTTTTTAACTAATTTCATGCCAAAATTTAGGTGAGTCTTCAATTGGAAATTTGTTTTTGATTAGACCATTGTTGAACAAAACTTTTATTTAAATGCCTCTCAAATTTTCAAAGTAATATAAATATGATTTCCGCAAACATACATCGATGACTCACACTTAGCTTCCCATCGGGGTGCCCTTGTCTTAACTTTAAGATATTACCTCGCACTCGTTTTATAAATAATTTCATCAATTAAGTTCCAATCTGATTCAAATTTTCATATACCGCACAAAAAAAAAAAAAAACTTTGCCTGATAATTTTCCAACATAAGACTAAAATCAGAAAAATAAAATAACAGTTTAAAAAACTAAAAAAACAAACGCTTCCGTAACTAAATGAACTACAAAGTGAAAAATAATATTCGAATGATAGTAGTTGACCAAATCACTTTATTTTATTGAATGCAATACAAAAAAGCGTGGGGTGCTGTCTATTTACATTTTTGCTTGGACAACAAATGGAAGAAATTCAAGACAACTGATAAGAAGCCCCCCACGCTTTTTTGTATTACATTAAAATTAAGTGATTGGTCAACTACTATCATCCAAAGATTATTTTTCACTTTTTAGTTCATTTTGCTTTGAAAGCGTGTTTTTTAGTTTTTTAAACTATTATTTTATTAGTTGAAGTTGAAGGTTTCACGACTTGTGTGTTTTAATTGTTTTCTATTCTCAAACGGATAAGATCTTTCAAAAAGTGTTTCCCCTAAAACATCCAGCAAATATCCTATGGGATTTAAATCAGTGGAATATGTTAATCAGTGCAATCTTCTCATATCTTCCTTTTCAAAACCCTTTTTTTCTTCGCAGATCATCAGCCTCAAGAATTCAGGGTAGCCAAACGTTATCATGCATTACAATAAATTCTTCTCTGTTGAAAATATTTCGCAGAATTACGTTGGAAAGTATCAATTAACCGACAATAATGTTTTGTAACTCAGTCGTCCCGTTCATAATATGATAATTTGATAATATGTTTTGGTAATGTTAAACATGCAGGAAAAGGCTTTATTGTGACAAGGCTGAACTCGATCTGGTAGCTTAACTATTTTACTGGTAAGTCTGTTATTTCAGGTTCACGAAAAAGTGATCATCAATGAACGCTACCTACTGCAGTTTAGCGTTCATCCACTGGAGTTAGGGTTACAATTTCAACGATCAAAATATCACCAAACAGCAATGTCTGCGCTCAAATGTAGAAGCAATTTTCACCCGTCATATCTCGACGGACGACTTTCTAGTTTTAAGAATATTTATAGCGTGCAGTTTGTGCAGTAAATGAGCATTTAAGCCCAATTTAATTTTCATAAACTTAGAATATTCTTAAAAATGTAGTATTTGGTGCAAGACATTACAAGTATTTTTATTGTTCTGCGCAATTCTTTAGAAAACTGAGAACTTTAGAGGGTTCAAATGGGAAAAAGTGTTACGTCCTAGTAAATAAATATGTCTAACCAGTAGACAAAAAAATAAAAAAAATCATGTTGTTTTCTGTTTGGAACTATTTGATAAGAAGCCTCTACGGACAATATGGTTGTTTCCTTCAGTCAAAAGTACTACTTTTAGTCATTGAAATTGATAAAATAAGAAAAATAAAAACATGGAGCGAGAAAAAACTTTTCATCATTTGAGATGTCATCTGCAGAAGCATAAAGAATGAAAGCTCATCGATTAAAATAAATTTTTAAAAATATTAAACTTAGTCATATTATTTGAAAAAGGGTCAGATCCTATGTTTTTAAGCATGCTTTTTCAGAAAAAAAAAATCTTTTAAAACTTCGGAAACGATCCCATTCATCAAATAAAAAGTTTTGAAACCTTATTTAAAAAAATAAGAACGGCTCATTCACTGGTCTGTCTATCCTATCTAGTTGAATCAGGAATGGTTGAGGCATATGAAATACAAATTATCATCTGCATACCTTGCGAGCATTTGTTTTCCATGCAAACTATTAATCTTCTCTGCGTCAACATGAGCATGTTTCTCTTTGATGGTCCTTCCCAATCTCTGCATTTGAAGAACGAATCATAACGCTTATTAACATGACCCAAACTTAGTAAGCTCCATTGCAATCACATTTATATAGTTTTTAAAATTCAAACAAAATAAATGATCTATTGCGTAATTATTAATCCTTTGCGCAAAGGAACAGGCATGAAATCTTACGAAAAGCTTTGCTATATAATAGTATATAATAGTGTTTAACGTCATCGGATATCTACTAATTGTTTAAAACCTTCTCCTGCCGAGTAAAAATGAGCAACGAGACGTGTCATAGACTCAAGTAGGGAGATGTCTCGAAAAATATTAAGCCATGAATACTCTTACAGCCATCCATAATTGAGGCAGTGAGAAGCAAAGGGATGTAAGTGGACATTTTCAAGTTTTGAGTAAAACGCGTGAAAAAATAACATCCTAGGTAGGATTTCATTGATTTTTTTTTAAATCATGCTGTATAGCAGCACCTACCAGGGCTACTAGTACTATCTCTTGCCCTAAGACAGAGGAGAGGTACCCCTACTATTTGTACTGGTTATCTCCAAAGTTTTAATTTTGCCACTTACATCCCTTTGCTTCTCACTGCCTCAATTGCAAAAGTGTTTCAGGAGCAAGATTTTTTTGCACGAAAATACTTTTCAATTACATACCAAATGTTTTCCAGTGGATTTATTTATGGGGCAAATGATTTGTAGGAAATGTTCAGGATGTTGTTCAAAGCAACCGTGAGGAATGTGGGCCTGGCAACAATGGGGAAGGTCATTTTGAAAAATTCCATAGTAGCTTGTAGAGATGAAACCAATGAAAGGCTGCACCGTGGTCTTCAAGTAGCTGAAGGCTAGTGTCCAACCAGACAATTTAGAGTTTAACCTCTCAGTACATTTGCCTTTACTCCCTATTGCTTTAACTCAATCTTAGTATGTCAATACATAGAGGGAGAGAGCAAGGACTCATGAACCAAGTGGGAAAACGAGAGAAAAATTTCCAGTTAAGCGTCTGGCTGAAGGTAACCATATGCATGGTCGGTTTAGGTTCACATCAGAAAATGTCAGTCCATGATATTTGAAAAGAGCTCACACAACTATAGAATCACCAACAGGTTGAAGAGTGTCTTATTGGCCGCTAGACTCCATGGATACGCAAGGTCTTCGAAATGCTGAAACCCTATCATCAGCCTTTATCAACTGAAACCATTGCATATCTGACCGATATGCCTTGTGGTCATTTTTCTAAGGCTCATCTGAAGTGTTTACGAACACAAAAGGTGCCGCAGCAAATGTCTTCCAAGTAGCATTTGGGTAATAGTGCAGAGACTCATATTATATTACTGCACGAAGCGTTTGTGCGGTTGATAATGGCTGAACTTCATCAAACTATTACTACTCTCAGTTTCCACCAAAAGCCTGTTCGGTTGCAGATTGAGGGGGTACCTCAATATTTAAACTAGGTTCTTAAAACTGAAGTCAGTGGAGTTGATAAGGAAGATAATGTCAATATAAACAAGTCAATGTCAATAATAATCAAACATAATTTGTCAGAAATATTGCAAGTTTGATACATACAACTAACTGCGAATATGAATCTCCCAAATATTGTAAATGGAAAATTTTTGTCTTAAACTTTAGTCTGAAAATTTTCCAAATGATCATTTGCCATATATCATATAATAACATCGTTCCATATCAGACAGCTGGGCAGCTTTACAATCATAGGAGATAAACTTAATGAAGTACATTCTTTTACAGAATTTAGAACGGTGACCTGTGATTCGAAAAGGTTACTCTACGACCATCTTTCGCCACGTCACCCATAAGCCTTTTGACCTATGAATTTATTTTTTCCTCCACGTCAAATGAGAGCTTTTTTTGCTCAAAAAGACTCGCCATCATTCTGAAAGTACATCTCCGGGGACATTGGCGCTGAAACTTGCACCTAAAAAGGCCAAATGTGGCCATAAATTGGCAAGTGTGTCAATCGAAGCGAAAGGATGATTCCGAGCTGCAGAGCGGGGGAAGCCCGGAAGAAGATTTCTCACGTGATGACCACTGTTAGGAAGCAAGTTTGAGACCCTTAGGGGTCTTTGACCTACATTCTTCACGTTCTTCTTTTACGCCGTCCTACTCTCACAAGTAGGATACATTTGTTGTCGATTGCGAATCGCCTTTACCGCGTGTGTGACAACGAAAGTGCAATGCAATCGTTAAAACATTGTTTTTAAGTTGTTCTGTTTTTGCATTGTTGCCTTTGTTTTTTCTTTGGCTGGAGGGTCATAAGAATATTTAGCACCTTTTCTGTAGGCGGTTGTTATGTAATGTGATGGAAAAATTACGCTCTTCAAATTGGAGGATATTATGAAAAGGGCAATATCGCGGATTAGGAACAAGGACTTAGTTTCATAATGTTTTTGATCGATCCTATTACTGAGAATCTTCCGATTAAGAATTGAAACTTCGAAGAGCAGTCGACGGATTTGGATTGAAAACTTAATAACAGGGAAAATACATGAGAAGAAGAAACTCGTAATTAAAAAAAAAGCAAAAACATTTTATTAAACCAACTTGAAAATCGCCCGTCAACGTATGACGGGTGAAAATTGCTCCTACATTTGAAGGAAGCAATTACCTGGTTGGTGATATTTTGATGGCTGAAATTTTGACTCTAACCCCAGTAGATTAACCCCAAACTTCAGTAGATAGCGTTCATTGTTGACCACATTTTCGTTTCTTCACTCTCCTAAAATGAGTTTCACCAGTAAAACAGTTAAGATACCGGATCCAGTTCAGCCTCGTCAAAATAAAGCATTTCCCTGCATACCAAATATTACCAGAAAATATTATCAAATTATCACGCCGTGGAGCGAGTTTCATCGTTGATGATGTCAAGAGCATTTCTCGATCATTCACTATCGATACAAGGATGTTTGAAATATTGCTGACGCTGACGTATGAGGCAGTGAGAAAAGAAAAGGGATGCAAGTGGCAGAATTAAAAATTTAGTGGTAACTAGTAAAAATGGTAAGAGAACCTTCTCCTCTGTTTTCGAACACTGGTAGGTGTTGCTCTACAGCATGATGGTTGAGAAGAAACTCTCACTGAAAATCTATCTAGAGTCTGAACTTCGAACGCGTTTTACTCAAACCCTATAGAAAGTCCACTTGCATCCCTTTGCTTCCCACTGCCTCAAATTAATAACCGAACTTGTAACTTGTGATAGATAAAAGAATTTTTCGAAAAAAGACTTTCATGATCAAAGTTGATTTACTTGATCTTGAATATGACCAAGGGCGCTCATATGCAAAATTGTAAGGTGGGGCTCAGATATTTTTCCCATGGTTTAACTGAGTATTTTCCCCATGGAAACCGATTCAGGACAGATTAGAGTCTTTAAAATTTGAAATTTTTAGCAACTTATTCATTAACGACTGGAGAAGAAATGTTTTTACATTTTTAAAAAGAAAAAAAGTACTAAAAGCAATAAAGTTCTAATTTCTAAGGGGGGGGGGGGGGCTCGAGCCCTCCCTTGCCCCCCTATTTGGGCACCCTTGAATATGACGTGTGAGTACTACTAGCCTATGGCGTATGAGTACAGATATGAGTACTCTTTGATGTTGTCTAGTTCAGTGCAATATTTACAGGCGTCTCTCGTATGACACGGTACTTCTACAACACGGTTTCGATATTACACGGTACAAAACTTTAATTCATAAATACACGGTTTTGACGTAACACGAATTTTAAAAGAAGGAATTCAATTTTTGTTCAATACACTGTTAAAAAATGTATGATAACAACTGTAATAAGTTTTTACTTTGTTTTTATGAAACTTTTACGAAAAATTGTCTATCTTGGGCTCAAAAGTTTGGTTTCCCTGCATAACACTAACTTTTAACTTTTAAATACATACTACTTGATTTTCCTCATCAGTGTTCTAAAAGCAAAAAGGTGAATATTACTTTGTTTCCAATGCATTGTAAGAAAATAACATTAGGATTAAACATAAGCTAAATTTGGCAAACGATAAATGAAAATGTAGTCGAAACAAAATATGAAATAAAATAAATAGAATGATTCTATTTAATTTATTTTAAAATTTGTTTTGTTGTTGTTGCTCAGACGAACTTTATTGCTATAGAAAAGCGCAGATATTTTTTTCGTATAGAATACGTTTTGTTCTTAGTACAGAAAGAAAAGCGGATTAAATTTCTTCTTGTTGTGCATAACGGTTTTAACTTAAGGTATGTAAAATGATTAAGTTTTATTGTTTATAACAACTCTTATTTTTAAATCAGTGGGTCTTTGTATGTTCTGGTTGCCATTTTTCGTTTATATGTTCTATTGAGCCGAGATATCATCTATTATAAAATTTGCACTTTATGAATTGGTTTCGATATAACACGGTAGACATTCCTTGATTTACGTTATTTTAAGGTCTCGTATAACACAGTTTCGATATAGCACGGAACATGGTTTCGATATAACACAGTAGACATTGACATGATTTATGATATGTACGTGATTAATTAGGTTAAAAAATGAGTAAAAAAACCATTTATAACAAAGTCTCGTATAACACGGTTTCGATACTACACGGAACGAATTAACCGTGTTATACGAGGGATACCTGTATTTATTTAATATTAAAGTAATTTTTATTTTAACTGTTTTATACAATTAGTCAAGTGGATGGGGCAAAGTGAAATAGTTCATTTTGTTTCCGTATTTAATTACGTTCTAACTAAACACAAATCTCTAAATCACTTACGTATTCACATTATTCATTTTTATTATTTCCTTTAATAATTTACTTATTTATTCATTCTTTCACTTATTTTGTTATTCATTTACTATTTCATTGGCTCGTTTATTTTTTCTCATATTATTAATTAATTAATTAAATTACTTATTCGTTTCTTGTTTCATTACTTATTCATTTATTCAATCATTCGAAAATTTATTTATTCGTTCATTTGATGAAAAATATTGCTAATTAATCAAATACTATAAACTATTTCATAAGAAAATATTTTACTTTCCACTTTGCCACATGTGATTTTAAAGTGAAAATTTTTTACCTTTTTTTGGAGGTAGAAATTCACTGCGAAAAAGAAAATGCAAATTTTATTGCAAATTCCCAATTTGCTCATTTTGAGAAAAGTAAGTTATGTTAACTATTTCACTCTGCCCACGTTCTTCTACTGTGGTGGGAACAGGAACTCACTCATAGACGACAATAGTGTTGTTACATCAGCAATGTTTTGACAAAATTTACTCTTTCTTTTCTTTATTTTTTAAATTTAGGTCATTGTTAAACGATGCTTTGTTTTCAAAGACATTAGCATAGAGTAAATCAAACGCATGGTCGACAATGTAAGGGAATGCTAATGCGAAATTCCGTCTTCTTAAATCGAATTGAAAATGCAGAGTGTTTACCATTGAATCTTGCTTCAGGGTTTAATTTGCAAGGAAACTCATCTCTTGTTTTACCTTCCTTTTTCTAGTGAAATTTTTACATATTGGATCGGATTCAGATTTTTTTATATGTGCGTACCAGATTTATAGCCTACTAGTGATACCCGCACGGCATTGCCCGTAGTAGAAAATTAAAAGGTCATTTGGTTCGCCTGCATATTTACAAATAATGGATGATGAATTTCTCGCCGATTGGCTACGTTCATTCGCTCTCCCATTCCACGTCATGATAATTTCGTAATTTACTCGTCCATCTTATGATAATTTTGCGCCGGAAAATATTCTTAAAATTGAAATAGAAAAAGAACAAAATCGAATTTTCGAAAAATCGCTTCGAGGTGCGCACCCCCATGCTACAAACTAACTTTGTGCCAAATTTCATGAAAATCGGCCGAACAGTCTAGGAGCTATGCGCGTCACAGAGATCCATACATCCAGACAGAGAGACTTTCAGCTTTATTATTAGTAAAGATAGAACTCCTACATTTTTTTTCTTAATGAGAATGAAAAGACATATTTTTGAGAAAAACATTATGTGCCCTCGTCCATCTGCCTGTTATTAACATATAAGGTATTAAAGTCTGCCAAAATTTTAAGAAAAGCACCAAATTTAAAGACTTGGCGATACCATTGAACACTTAATTTCACCGTCTCTTGCATCCATCTACAAATCGTGAATCGTGTGACAGATGTCTTCCAATTCTCACTGAAACTCGCTAAACTTGTCAATTTTTCTTAAAATTTCGGCAAATTTTAAGATCTCATATTTCGATAACATGGGCATGAGGGCAAATAATATATGCCTCCAGGTTCATGTTTTACTCTTTCGATTAATACTCTCTTATTAATTTTTTTTTCACTATTACAGTATCATGTGGTTTCCTGGTTGAAGGGAAATAATGGTATTCATTTCCCTTCAACCAGGGTCATTCTCACGAGAATAGTACAAACTATATCCGACATTTTTGGCTTGTTGAAAATCAATTTTAATACATAATTATCTCAAATTAATCTTTCTTTTGATTGGTTTTACATTTATTTGTGTATGATCAAGTATTCATCAGTGGTTATTACATATGTCATTGATAAAGGACTTAAAAATATTTTGTTTTGTAACAAGATGGAGAATATTTCGTGCTCCAAATGCAACATATTAAAAGTTAAAATATGATTTAACATTGTTGAGTTATACCTTTCATATAAAAATAAATTTATTGATTCTACATTTATTTGTGTATGATCAAATATTTACTAGTGGTTATTACATATGTCATTTATGAAGGCCTTAAAAATATTTTGTTTTGGAACACGAAGGGAAATATTTTGAGTTCTAGTTGCAACTTATTAAAAGTCAAAATGTGACTTAAAATTGCTTAGTTATATAACTCTCATATAAAAATAAATTTATCAACACAACTTGAGAAAAAAAATTCCTTGAACAAAAAATAGCTTTTTATTTAATTTGTCTTTTTTGTATGGACCATATTATCTACTTTGCTTCAACCATTTCAATAATAATAATTAAAAAAAAAAACAAAAACAATTGCATTCAATCTGGTAGCATTTGAAAAAATACCAGCTAGTATGCTTACATAGCCACTATGAATTCTACAGTCAACAAATGAATTCAGTCTTTTTATTCTGATTGTTAATTTGAGCTATTTAATGTTAGCTGTGTTACACTTATACTCATTGCGTTAAAAAAAAAGTCCTGAAATTACCAACATAATGATACCTTTAGAATCAATTTTATTTTATGTTTTTTTCCACTCAATGTGATATTTCATTAAAATTAACATCTTCCAGTATAGGCCAGTGGTTCTCAACCTTATCACTACTGTGAACCACTTGGTACCTACCGAACCCTAGGTGGACTTCGCACGAGATAAATAAAGTTTTCATAACAATTATATTAGGTTAAATCGGATGAATCCAAAAGTTTCCATAGCAAATTTTATTGCAATTATAAAAATGATAAAGATTAAGTTTCACTAGCTGTTTGTGGACCTCACGAAAATACTCGCGTACCACAGGTTGAGGTTGAGAACCACTAGTGTAGGCAATCAAAGTAATGGGCACTGAAAATAAGTACCTCGAGCATTACACGTTTTTCTGGGCGTTATCTTTTTCAATATTCGCGGACCACAAGTTGAGAACCACTGGTGTAGGTAATCAAAGTAATGGGTACTGAAAATAAGTACCTCGAGCATTACACGTTTTTTCTGAGCGTTATCTTTTTCAATATTCGCGGACCACAAGTTGAGAACCACTTGTGTAGGTAATCAAAGTAATGGGTACTGAAAATAAGTACCTCGAGCATTACACGTTTTTTCTGAGCGTTATCCTTTTCAATTGTTTTCATGATGTGATCGGCGATTTAGCGCGATCCTGGTCTTCTCAATTAAAAATCCCCAAGACATTGAAGTAACCGAGCCGAGTGTAGCCAAACACTAGTTGCATCACTTCTCTGCGCGGCTGGGCTTGATGATGATGATGGGGATGGCCTCGATAGGCAGCCAGCTTTAAATCGGCGTTATGGCCTCGGGTGATCTACCGCCGTCACCCCCCTTCCCTTTAGAGGCCGTCTTGCCTCGTTTTTTACGCTTCTTTTTCTTATTATTTCTTTTCCCAAAGTTTTTATTATTTTTTTTTCACTCTTTTGTTATTGTTAATGAATTTCGCTTTTACTTTCGCTGCTTTGTAGTTGGGTGCTGCGATCGTGTTGTTGTAAGGGTGGAACAGCGTTGAGCATGATTTTGTATTTGAAGTGGTCAGTTTTTGCGAGGATATAGCAAAGATTTGTTCCCTTTTTTTTAAAGGCAACTTCGTGTATTTAATTGCTTCAAAGTTAAGTGAACAAAATGGCACTTTTAAGAACTGTATGCTTTTTCGCTGTTTATGTTTAAAAATGGTCAAGTTAAATGAACAAAACTGCATTTTTACCATCGCGTGTTTTTGGTCGCTTGATGTTTACAAACGCTGAAGAAGGGAACAAAATCGCTACATTATTACTGTATGTTTTTCTAATTTTTATGTTAAAAACGCTAAAGTCAAATGAACAAAACTGCGCTTTTATCACCGCATGTTTTCGCTCTCTTTATGTTTACAAACGCTAAAGAAGGGAATAAAACGACTAATTTATTACTATATGTTTTTTCACTTTTTATGTTTAAAAACGCTAAAGTTAAATGAACAAAACTGCCCTTTTATCACCACCGCATGTTTTTGAGCGCTTCTTGTTTACAAACTCTAGAGAAGGGAACAAAATCGTTCCTTTATTACTGTATGTTTTTTCAATTTTTATGTTTAAAAACGCTAAAGTCAAATGAACAAAACTGCACTTTTATCACCGCATGTTTTCGCTCTCTTTATGTTTACAAACGCTAAAGAAGGGAATAAAACGACTAATTTATTACTATATGTTTTTTCACTTTTTATGTTTAAAAACGCTAAGGTTAAATGAACAAAACTGCACTTTTATCATCACCGCATGTCTTTGAGCGCTTCTTGTTTACAAACTCTAGAGAAGGGAACAAAATCGCTCCTTTATTACTGTATGTTTTTCCAATTTTTATGTTTAAAAACGCTAAAGTTAAGTGAACAAAATCGCTCCTTTATTACTGTATTATTTTCTAATTTGTATGTTTAAAAACACTAAAGTTAAGTGAACAAAACTGCACTTTTATCACCGCATGTTTTCGTTCTCTTTATGTTTACAAAAGCTAAAGAAGGGAACAAAACGGCTCCTTTATTACTGTGTGTTTTTCCACTTCTTATGTTTAAAAACGCTAAAGTTAAATGAACAAGACTGCCCTTTTATCACCGCATGTTTTTGAACGCTTTATGTTTACAAACGCTAGAGAAGGGAATAAAACGGCTCCTTTATTGTGGTATGTTTTTTTAATTTTCATGTTGAAAAACTCTAAAGTTAAATGAACAAAACTGCACTTTTATCACCGCATGTTTTGGGGCTCTTTAGTTTATAAACCCTAAAGAATTAAACAGAACAGCACTTTTAATGCTGCTCGATTTTATGCTCTTTGCATTTCTTTACAAACGCTTAAAATAAGGGTATAAAACGACACTTGTATCACCGCATGTTTTTGCGCTCTTTGCAAAAACATGCAAAAACATAAGTGAACAAAACGGTACGTTTTATTAACTGCATGTTTTTACGCTCTTTGTATTTGTAAACGCTTCTCATTTTGAGAAGTATTATTCACTTTTATAAATATTAGGTGGTTTTTAATAAAGTTCTGAAGAGGAAAAAAATTTAATGCTCAAAATAGTGAACAAACCTAAAAGGTGCTTCGTGAGCCAAATAAAATTTTCTCGAAACATTAACAAAAAAAAAAAAAAAAAAAAACATTGAATACCCCTAACTTTATTTTTGAGACCCTGGCAAAAACAGGAATACACGTTGCTACTTTATTTGTTCCTTGTGTTTTCATTCTGAATTTACTGTTTTTTAGTATTTAATGGTTTTATTTGGCGGATTACTTTAATGTCTTACTTTATTTTTTTGATGGATTAATTTTCCTTAATAATAACAATTGATTATTTCAAAGCAATAGTTTGCAATAAAAACAATGAGACTAATGATTTATTACATTGGGGACATAAGTTTCAAGGGACAATCTTTGAAATATTTCAAGGATGCTTGATTTGCGATTAATAAGAACATTGGCTCCACCACATACATTATCTACTATTAATGGAGAATATTTAGTGCAGAGTTTCGTCATGTATTTCATCAGAAGTCTATTGATGCTATGTTTAATGAAGTTTTATACAGAATATTTTGGATTAGAGAATATTATGTTTTATAGATCCTGATAAAAGTGAAGAGCTGTATTTGTTTTAACTAAAATTAAATTTTTATACAAAAATATCAATTCCAAACTAGTTAATATTTTTTTCATTATTATAAGAATAAAATGATTTTGATGCTTCTTTGATGTGATTTTGTTGTTTTGTACCATTACACGCACGTAGTAATTTCTATGCAACTCAGTATTTTTTGTTAAAATTTATATTGACTTTTCATGAAAATTATTTTATTAATTTTACCGACCATCAATTAAATTTTCCGACAGTTACACACATCATTATTTTAAATTTTGATAATCATTTGATACTGCATTTTATTTATTAGAAAAGATATCGATGAAAATTTTACATTACCAAAACAATTTTCTTGATTTAAAAGATAATCACTGTTTTAAACTCTAAATATACATAAATTTGACAAATCATACAATATTATCCCATTATTCCAAGTACATAACTTTGAAGTAATTTAGTAATTTTAACTCCCATCACCCTTTTAGTGTTCTTGATATGTGATATTATGTTGCTATTATGAGCGTTAACTAATTTCTTCTTTATTCTTACACTTTCAAATACTTAATTCTGTAACGCATATAAATAACTGCAGCTTCTTTTATCGTTCTCCTCGAAATTGTCAAATTCATTGTTTCTACATTTTGTATCCATTGTTACTGCCCGTCCTTCTTATAGCACCTTTTATGGGTATATTTTATGTGCTTTTGTGCATTTCTTTCTTTGAATAAAGTTGAAACTGGCAAATTTTCACTTGAGGACAAGCTTTTTTTCCTTTGCCTAAGAAAAGTAAATAAACAAGTTATTACGAAAGTAGTATCAACAATAAAGAAAAGGAATAAAACCGAATACATCTCGGTTTTTGATTCAACAGGTAATTCGTATATGTTGGATTCATACTTATATATCAACCACTTTATTTGTTTTCAACCTCGACTTACGATTCGCAATCAAAAAAACTCCACAAAGACTGCAGAAAGATTTGAATTTGAATGAGGCATCATCAAGGCTGGAGTTTGATATCCGAAATCTTTCCTAAACCCTTAAAGCACGGTTTTTTTTTTTTTTTTTTCGAAAATTGGCAAAATATAGCCGATTGTTTTTGACAGAAAATTAACATTAAGGTATAGGATAAGTTATTTTCAGCTGCGTGTGGAAAGGGGGGGGGGGGTAAATTAATTGTATAACCGATTTCATTTTATGTTTATTTTAAATTTCAAAGTATTAAAATCAAATTTCATCAAATTGTCATACTTACCAACATAAGAGAGGCTAAAAATTTAGTTTGGCAATAAAAGTGTATAAACTACTTTTACCACACAAAAGAGCTGCTTTACACAAGATAATGTGATTTACACATTCGCTAGTTTTTTTATTCATTCACCATTTATTTTCTTATTTATCTACTAATTTTTTATCTCATTAATTAATTAAATTATTTATGTATTAATGTATTTATTTATTTATTCATTAATTCCTTTTTTCATTCATCATTTTTTTTTTTCATTTTACCTCATATAACAGTGTGGTAATTTGTCGCTTTTATTTGGAGGTAAAAATTCCGTGGCAAAAAGAAAAACAACATTTCAATGCAATTTTTATTGTACAATGCTATGTTACTATTTTATGTACTGTAATTTTCAAAAAAAAAAAAAAAATCTTCATTCTGAAAATTAGAAGTTAGCTTCAATATTTCACTTTGCTTTACATTCCCCTACATTATTGTGCGTATAGTTCTGTTATTTTAATTTTATTTCATTCGTTTTTTTTTTCTTTTCTGCAAACATTTTCCTTTACTTTTGTATTACTAAATTAAAATAAGTGACATCTTTTTCGAAAAAATTACCCCTCACTCCCCACAACTTCGCGACGGCTTTGTGACTTATTATATAGATAAATTATTCAGTTTTCCTGAAATTAAGTATCAATCGCGCTAAATAGGATGCAAAAAATTCAAAAGTACTACTCGTATATTTTCCGAATAAATTCCAAGCAATTCTATCTGTTTTAAAGAAGATTTTAGACAAGGAAAACTGCTAACTACTCGCATAGCTCATTTACATATAAGCGAAATTCTATCAGAAAGAGAGAATGTCAAAAATGCAATCTTTGAAATGCTGATGCGCCACAGAACTAGAAACAACATTTTTGAAATAGGCAAATCTCTATAAACGAGCTCTAAAACATGAGACTCATACGGATAACGAAAGCAACACTAAGGAATTTCCGCTTTTGTCAAGAAGAAAAAAAAAACATCGCAAAATCTTGCTCGCAGGAAAAAGTGTTTAACAATTCTACAATACCCGTCCGATAAAGTTTTAAATCCAGGTTGCAACCTCACGCAGTTCAGGAAAGAACTGTTCGAGTCCCCGACCTTAGAAATTTCAAGTTTCCATAAATTCGCGTGGTGTCGTAATGTAAAAAAGAAGTCATTTGTTCGTATAACGATTCATCCGAGAAACGGTTGACATTATCTCCAAGGTTGCTAGCCCTGACACCGTTGACAAGGAGGAAGAATACCTCCTGTCCATCGTTCTTTGTTGTGGTTTTGTTTCAAAGTCGTCCATTTTGGATCCTTTCAGATCTCAGAGGTTTAGTTTCTTTTCGTGAAGACATATAAAACGATATAACCTAGGTATGCGGTTTCGAGTTCCATTGTTAGGCGACAATCTCAGTGACTTGGGTTTCATTTTGATAAATTGAGGCAATGAGAAGCAAAGGGATGTTGGTGGACATTTCAAAGTTTTAAGTAAAACGTGATTTAAAGTTCAGATTCTAGGCAGGCCCGTCATTTAGGGGTTCGGGAGCAGGGCCGCGGAGAGCCAAGGAGGGCCCTTTGTCAGTTACGTCGCCAGGCTCCTCACGCCCCCCAAAAAAAGAAAAAAAGAAGAAAAAAAAAGAAAAGAAAAGGTAGAAAGGAAGAAAAAAAAGGGGGGAGTAAGAGAAAAAGAGAAGAAAAAAAGGGAGGAAGGAAAAAAAAAAACTTTTTTCTAGAAAACAATTAACTCTCTCTCTTATTTGGAGTTCCTCCCCCCTTTAATTCCTTCCTTTATTTTTTTTTTCTTTCTTTTTTGGCGCAAGTGATGCCCCCCCCCCCAAGGCCCGGGCCCCTTGTTTCCGACTAGGCTGACATGGCCTCTCGTCGGGCCTAGTCGGGAGGGAGCAGTTGAACCCTCTGGCTTTGAGAAACCATTGTATTTCATCATGTGGACGTGTTTTTTGCTGTTTTGCGACATAATATGCATTGAGTACATACCCTTTGACCCCCTTGAAAAAATTTAAATTACGACCCTGATTCTAATGTCGATCTCTGATCATTGAAATGTTTTTCTAAAGTTTGTTGCATAGCAGCACCTACCAGCGCTTCAAGTACTCTGCCGTGTGCAGGTAAACCGCAGTATCTGCAGAAATGAGTTTTCGAGATATTTGAAGAACCGCATTTTGGATTCAATACTAACAATAGGAAAATGTTGGAATTAACCGTCTTTTTTGGGCCTTTTTTTCAGCGGAAACCAAATATGCGAGTTTGTACAGTAAAGATAACGTACAATAGATGACAAAAATGCAAAAAAAAAAAAAAAAAAGAAAAGAAAATAAAAAAATTGCAGTTACTGCCCTTTACCTGCAAACGGCAGTACTATCTCTCGCACCGAAACAAAGGCTATGCTCACATATGGTTATCAGGTTATCTCCAAATTTTAAAATTTACCCCTCTCATCCCTTTGTTTCTCACTGCCTCAGTTGCCATCATTTTTTTGAAGGTTAAATTTCCCGATTAAATATCAGGATTAGAAATATATATTTACAAATTTATGCAAAATTGATTGATTTTGCACCTAAAACTGATTAAAAGATTAGTCATGTTTGAAAACGACTAACTGAATCGTCTCCGTTTATAGTTTAAATATTTGTTTTCTATGAACCTAATTGAAAATATGTAACAAAACTAACACATGATATAAACAAAACAATAAAAGGGATGTTTGTGAATTCAAAAAGACGTTGTCTTGCTAAATATTTTTAATTACTTGAACAATTATTAAAATTTTTTCATATATTCTGAAATTTTATTCTGAAACAATGTTAAAGTTTTGCTTTTTTCGTTTTCATATTTCGCGCTTGCGGTTTGTCTTTAATAGTGAATTTACTGATGAGGGAGGGGGGATATCAATATCAATGATTGAAGTTATTATACCGTGGGGGGTTTCCCTTTCCTTTTCTCTTTTTTTTTTCCTGAATCAAATACCTCGTGGGAAAACTTTCAATTAAATGTCGGAGAAAAAAAAAACTTCTTGGATTTGGATTTTATACGACCTTAACAAAACACGAAATGATGGAATAATGAAAAAGTTAGGATAAATTTCTAATTTAAGTGATTTCAAGACTTAGAATAAATTTTTTATGCAAAAAATATGTATGAAATACGATTTATACTGTTAGGGATAATTATCTCTAAAATTAATTCAAAATTTATCAATTTAACAACAAAATACATAAAAGAATAGAAATGTATGAGACCGGTGAATATCGTTCAAGGGAGTCAGCAGATATTATTTTAAAAATCATTACATTGAACTACAACAATTTTGTTTAGGAAGTGGAGGATGCTACTTTATTTCCATTTTCACATGGAAATCTCTCTCTATTTGAATCATACGCAGATAATTTAATAATAAGATAATAAATTCGTTTTTTTTTTCTGATTTTGAAGATAGTAAAGACACTACAATCTCTCTGTTCGTGGAATAGATAGACCGAACGTAAGCAAAAAAATTTCCAGAAGATTTTACCGCTATGGTCACTTTTGGGGATTTTCGCTTTAATAAAAACACAAATTAACCAATAGGATCCGCATTCACAGCCTGCTTGGCACCAATTTGTTCTTCTCCAATCCAAGCACGCCATTGACGATGCCAAATGGCGCAATTCTTTGCTTATATCTAGTCTATCTTTCTCGCGAATGAAGTATAGTATAATTACTAAAGTGAATTTTAAGAGCAATTATTTTTCTTTTATTGAAACTAAGTGCACTGAACTCAAGTGTTGCATACGGAAGCACGAACCATTGTTGGACATAAAACAGTAAGATAATTTTATGGACATCATGTATACAGTGCCATCATTCCATCGTAGTTAGTTTAACTTCGCAGAAGCATTGCATTCAAAATACGAAGCTATTTCACCACTAAACTTAAAGCTGGCTGCTTATTGGACGCAAATGGTGCCTTTCCGATTGATACTAGTACTTTAAATACTTCAAATACTGTTGATACAGTCGAACTCGTTTATAACGAGTCCTGATTTTACGAGAACCCGGATTTAATGAGGAAATAAGAAATATTTGGTTCATACAACGTTAAGTCTATTGGAGCATATCTCGCTTTTAACGAGAAATTTCCGCTTAAAGCGAGCAATACTTTGTGATTCATAAAATTCATATCGGCGTATCCTTTCTTGGAAAAATTCCTTTAACATTACAAAGTCAACCGTAAATTAGTGATGAGTCATAAATCCTTAGAGCAAGTGATGATTGGACGTTGCTTTAATTTGTGGAGTAAAAAGACTATTGAAAAACATTTGTTAAAGACAATTGAAAAACATTTGTTGAAGAAAACGTTATTACTTCTGAGATACTTCAGAGGATGTTGCAGCAATAATTCAAGCTAAAGCAGATGAAAAAAAAAAAAAAAAAAGAAAGAATGACAGCGACGATGGTAACAAAAATGTGACGATTTCCAAGCTGAACCGTCCTCAAACGTAGTCCACGGTCTTCCATGTGCAGAGAAACTTCAAACCATTTTCGGAACCAGGTGTGCAGATGAAATGCTTTTTGGGCCATGGGTATGTCTTAAAAAAGGTTTATCCCCAGTTTCGCCGACATTCCAAATTTTCTCCTCCCTTTAATACATCAAAAAGTATGATTAAAACTGAAAAACGGAAGGGGGGGGGGGGGTGAAATGTCGGTGAAACAGGGGAGACACCGTGAAAAATGATAAGACAACAAAGAAATAATAAGACAATTCAGGGGCAAGTTAACCAACTACTTTGTAACTGTACAGAAATAAAAAACGAACAATGCAAGTAGGTTTGAATTTTCATGATTTAACTCGCGAACTCGGTTTTTAAGAGCACTCGGTTATAAGGAGAAAATATCGCATTCGATTTGGGTTCGTTATAAGCGAATTTAACTGTTCTTTAAATAACTGGTTCTATTCTACTTTGTGCTGATTATGTAACTCACAGCGCTTTAAGACATTACCAACGTCCAAACTTAAATGCAATTAAATGTAATACGACAAATTGTTTGAGTTTTAAATGAAATTAAATCTCACGATTAAAGCCAGTTTAATTAAACACCATAACCATGTGAGTGTCATCAAACAAATATCTCGAACAAGTCGTTTACATCTAGAAAATAGGTCTATGTAATGAATCAAGCTTCCATTTCGCAGTCTAGTAATGTACAAGACAATTAAAATTCCTTCATGATTCTAATGTTTCTCTGTTTCGTCCTAATGTTTATAAGACGAAACAATGCAGAAGCAATAAGGGTCTAATATTTGGCAAAAGAATTGCGAGTAATAATCATTAACTAAATAATTTAAAAACGACTGACTTGTTATTCCATTTGAAATTACACCTTACTTTTCAGTCATTTAAATTTCTTTTACAAGTCATATGATTAAAATTTTTAGACATCATTAAATACTTGTTTGCAAAATCTTTTAGGAACTTGTACGTAGTAGATTGGCCGGTGAAATGATACATTGTTGGTTTTAAAGATCATTTGACCAACTGGATGTTTAAGATAACGCTAGTGGCTGCGAAGAAAATAGGTCGTGGTGGCAGTTACAGATAAGAAATGTACGATTTTAACATGTGAGAACAATAATGATCCAAGAGCCAAGTCTTTAAGGGCCATTCTTTAATTACGTAAGGATGATTTTGGCAATGTTTGACCCCCCCCCCCCACCCCCATCTAAGGGTGCGTAAGAATTTTCAAACCCCTATTCTTACATAAGATTCCATTTCGTCTTTCAAAATAATAAAATGTCGTTAGAAAAGGATTAGTTACACCGAAACTCCCAGTTTGACGTAAATGGAAGATTTTTATTTTAAAACAGATAAGCCATATTATTATTTTATTGGAGTCAACAGCATATTACCATTATATTATTAGATGAAACATAATAAAAAAATTGAAGATATAGAATAGTCTTTGGAATACCATTTGTCAGAGTAGTTGAAAGTAAGTTTTCAAATAATCTTAAACATTAATCAGGGAGCAATGTACAAACCAATAACACTTTAAAAATAACGATTGACTAGTTTTTGATCAAGTTCAAAAAAAATAAATTAAAACAGTTAAAACGAGAGCAATTCAGATTATCTAAACTGAATGTTTCTTCGAAGTTTTTTTGTATATGATGCGATACTTATTAAAATTAAAGCATGCCATTCATAGTACGGTTCTTTTATTATATTTTGCACTATTCATTCTTTGTAAAATTAGTAAAAAGCAGCTCATCCTAATACGTTTTTTACCTTCCAGGCGCGTACGAAATATAATCCCTGCCAAACCACTTGACCTCGCGATTTCTAGTATGAAATATCGACTTGGAAAACATTTCTTAAGAATGGGTTTGACCCCCCCCCCCCCTCCCACACACACAAAGTAAGGGTATGTAGCTATTTTTACGCCCCATCCCCCTTGGAACCCTTACATTATTAATGAATGGCCCAATATGATGGGTTATGGAAGGAAGGGGATGTATAAATATTTATTTATACACTAAATAGAGCATTTTTATCATAATTTCAAATAGAACAAAATGAAGTTTTGCAACAGTTACCTTTTGATGAGGATATCATTAAGATCATCTCTTATATAATTAAAAACTGAGCGTATCTATGTATGTCCAAGCTTCTTCTCCCGAACGACAGTGAACTGACCATCGAACCAGGTATCGATGGATTCGTCATCTTCCCGTCTTCATGTTTGGCTATTTAACATAATCCTCCGATAATAATTAGTGGAGATATCAATTAAAAACTATTAATTATGACTCTTAGATTTCAAAATAAAATCCCTATTTTTCGAAGGCTTTACTCCATTCAAATTATTATTCAGCGCTTCATCTCAACTTCCCGCAATAATGCTTTTATTAAAATTTGTAGTTGTAGCTTGAGGAAAATCGTTAAATGAAAGATTTGTTGCTATTTTTTTCTCGAATATAAACAAAAATTTTTTTGATTTTTGTTTTGAGGCTTTTCCTGCAATCGGGGGTATTAAAATGTTTACTTTATGCTTATTTTCCCGCAATCTGCCGCAAAAATTTACTGATTTTTTTTTTTTTTTTTTGGTCCAAGCCTGATTGTTGAACACGCGTCACTAGACATAACTATAATTTTCGAGGTGCATCGTGCAAAGCCGGGCGACACAGCTAGTTTTTGCACTATGGTTTGTTATAAATGATTGGTTATTATAACAATAGTAAACAACGTAATATCAAGCACAAATTGGCAAAATGATTGCTGACACTTGTTTCAGAGCTTCAAGGAACCCCCTTTTTCAATGCAACGGAGTTTTAGCTTTCGGATAAAAAGTCATCCGAGAAAAGAACTTCGTTGCATTGAAAAAAAAAAAGTTCCTTGAAGCTCCGAAACACATATCGGCAATCAGTTTGCCCTGATTTGTGCTTGATATTACGTTGTGTGTACTATTGTTACTTACAGCACAAATGTATTTATTCATTTCATATTTCGGTTACTATAGTCCAAAGTTGTATAATTATTGCTGCAAGTTTTTTGTGGCTGCCACGAGCTCTTTGTGTTTCATGTGGAAAAACAATTTTACCTTTCTGTGTTTAGCAGAAGCTCCAAAGGGGTTCCTTGTAATGCGAAACATGTGTATGCCACAGGTGTTTTTTTGAAACTTTGAGCTCTAATAAAGTTGATTTTATCATTAAGATTATCCTGAAGTAAGGTGCTACAGTTCTTGGAATGGTTCATTGTCAAGACATTATTAGACACAGGGTTTAATAAGATGATTTTTTTAAATACTGATATGTGATTAGTTATTTTTTTTCTCGTTGTTACTGATACATGACTGTTTTATTTTTAACTAGCATATGCCATTAAGTACAGTCCATGAATGTTTTAATTTGAGTTTTAATCGAAAACTTTTACATCGATAACGATATTAAAATGCACATTTGCTTTTCAATTCTATAATATACACAAATAATTGCTATTAAATTCTATAGTAAACGCTTACTGATTTGGCAATGACGAATTAATCTGTCACTAATGAAAAATTTTCCACCATGTTATATTTTTTATAGCAAAGCATTCACAAATGTTTAATACTATTGTGAAAATTATCTTTTTCACTTCTGTCTGAAAATTTGTTCTCACTAACTGACTGTAGTCCGCTTTCAATGTGTTGATCTTATTTTTAATAAAGATTTTTGCAGTGCCGTTGCGAATGTAAAATTTTTACTTCCTCCGGAAAATGTATTTTCACTATCTGAATGCACTCCGCGCTCCCTGCAGTGCCGTTATGAAAATAACATTTTTGCTGTGCCATTGTGAAAATAACATTTTTCGCTTCTGCTTCAAAACTTATTCCCACTAACTGAATGCACTAAGCTTTCACTCTAGTGTAGTAGTGACTGTATCATTTTTCACCTCTGCCTCAAAATTTATTCGTACTAACCGAATATACTCTACGTTTACTCTAGTGCCGTTGTCGTTGTGAAAACAACGTTACTCACTTCTGCTTCAAAATTTATTCTCACTAACTGATTGTACTCCGCGTTCCCTGTAGTGCCGTTGGGAAAATAACATTTTTAATGTGCCTTTGTGAAAATAACATTTTTCACTTCTGCCTGAAAAGTTATTCTCACTAACTGAATGTATTCCACGTTCACTCTAGTGCCGTTGTGAAAGTAACATTTTTCATTTCTGCTTCAAAATTTATTCTCATTAACTACATGTACTCCGTGTCAGTGTAGTGTCTATTTAAACGAATCTGAACTATTTACTACTAATACTAGTAGGTGGATGATAAGATTGAAAGGTGATGATAAGATTGAAATAATGTGGAAACTGATATTTATATAAAAAAAATTTAATTAATAATCAACACTTGCGAAATACTAACTTTGGGGGATATTTCGATAATTGGGAATCTGGCGCGGTCGTTTTTGGCGTAAATAATTTTATTTTGATAACCCTATGCTGATTTATAATAACCCTATGTGAATAGATGTTTCCAATCTCTTTGTTTAGATTAGCAAAGAACCTCTCGCGCAGGCGCTGGAGCCAATAATTGATGCCAATGAAGAAAGATCGCAAGATTCCCAATTATCGAAATGTCCCCTTTCTTAGCGATACTTAAGAAAAAACTCGAAAATCCTATGCAGCGATATGCTTGCGAACACTCGTATTCAATTATCAAAAACTGAGTGTTGCCATTCTAATACAAATTTTATAAATAAAAAAATTCAGACCTTATATTCGGCCCCGCTCAATAATAAATTTTGTTACAATTGAATTTTAAATTGAAGCGTAAAAAAAAAAGAAAGAAAGAAAAAGAAACATGCTGTCCAGATTTGTCTGGCGGGCGACGATCACGTCGCAGGTCATAATAGTCCGGTTTGCCCTTTTCCTCCGAGTTGTCGTTTTCCTCAATGAGTTTAGAATCCCGCGAGTAGTTGGGATGAAGATGTTGCATATGAACAATATTTTGCAGATTGATGTTTTTGGTCTCGTAGCATACGGCCCCGACTGGACGAACAATTTGAAACGGTCCCTTAAAAATTGGAGAGAGCTTATGATCTCCTCGTTTCGGTCAGTCGTATAAAACGAGATCTCCTTGCTTAAAGGAATCCGGACGACGATGGAGATCGAATTTGCGTGTATCTAAATGCGTTTCGTACACATTACTTATAGATTCGGCCCTGGCTAGGGTCAGAAGATGAAATTGATCTTCGCGTGTTGTGTCGTCAAAAAAGCTTGCGATGTGAAGTTCGCGGGGAAGATGTAGTTCATATCCACAAAGAGAGTGAAACACCGACACTTTCATAGAACTTTGCTTTGTGCTGTTAATAGCTAGTAATGCGTTGGGCAGAAATTCTCTCCATTTTTCTGGATGTTTGTCAGTTATTTTTTTTCAAGATTGATAAAAGGACAGCTCGGTCAACAATGCAATTTGCTTGAGGGGAATATGGCGGTGTCAAAGATTTTGTGGTTCCATATTTTTGCAAAATCCGTTTAGTGTGGCGAGCAGTAAAATCGGGTTCTTTTCTGCAAATAGAACTCTGAATTTACATCCATTTTGGAGCTGTAGCGCTTGCCAGCAGTGCGTTTACTCACATCTTCCCCGTCTCTTGTTCTTCCTCCTCCTCTTCTGGTTCAGCCTTCTCTTGTTCTTCCTTCTCCTCTTCTTCTGGTTCAGCCTCCTGTTGTTCTTCCTCTTCCTCTTCTTCACCAAATTCTTTATCACGATAAAAAATGTTTGAAAATTGTTCATTTACAGCGTCAAGTAGAGATTGTTGTGTCGTAGACTGCCCTGCAGACCGAGGCACTGTCTACGAGAGAAAATTCGTTCCACGGTTTTTTTTAAATGCCGACTGCGCCATATAAGGTGATGATAAGATTGAAATAATATGGAAACTGATATTTATATAGAAAACATTTAATTAATAATAAACACTTGCGAAATACTAAATTTGCGATAGTTAAGAAACAACTCGAAATTTCTATGCAGCAATATGTTTGCGAACATTCTTATTCAACTAGTAAGTCACCCATCATTGTATGACGGGTGAAAATTGTTTCTACATTTGAAGGACAATTGCCTGTTTGGTGATATTTTGATAGTTGAAATTTTAACCCTAACACCAGTGGATTAACCCTAAACTCCAGTAAGTAGCGTCAATTCGCAGCTCCAGAGCTCGAATACGCTACCTTTCTGTGATTTACAATACTACCGAAAAAGGTGAAAAATTCCATTCCACGCGTTTTCTTTGGGGTAAATTACAGGCTTCAGATAGTTTATAGTGCAATGTAATTTCAGAACAATGGAAAAGAAAGCTTCCTACAAACACTATGATAAATTACTGTCATTCACTAATCTTCAAAGCAAGTTATAAGTTACAGTATTTGTTTTTTTTTTACCATTTTCATTCGCCTTTAGACAGTGGCTGCAGCTCCTCCTATAGTTTATTGGAGTTGCGAATTGTTTTGGTTCCTTCAGCCTGGTCGCAATAAAGCTTTTCCATGCATGTCAAACATTACCAAAACATATTATCAAATTATCATGCCGTGGCGCGCGTTTCATTGTTGAAACACGCGGGTTACTTTATCATCGGCAATCTTAATATATAAAAATCAATGTCCTGAGATAACATATACATATCAACGCACTGATAATACCGCTGAAGCCTCAGACTTGAAATTTGGCAGGCATGTCCACATGATTACGAAAGTATCCACTAAGAAAGGATTTTTCGAAATATCAATTAGTACAGGAGAAATTAATTAAAACCCCTTAATTTCTGTGAAATTAAAACCTGTCATTGAAATTTAAATCCCTTATTTTCAGAGGCTTTCCTTTATTCAAATCATTATTCAGTATTTCATCTCAACTTTTGGTCGATAGCTATTCGCAACTCCAACGAACTATAGGGGGCACTGCAGTCACTGTCTAATGGCGGACGAAAAAACTAAAACAAACTTACGCCGTAGCGTAGAAAATGCTAATAAGCCTAGTAATTTTTGTTTGTATGCATGACTTTTTTGTTTTATTCTTTTTAAATTAATTTTCAAAGTCTTGTGGATATTTTGGCCCATGTAAAAAGAAATGAGAATTCAAGAAGCATTACTAAACATTAGAAATTAATACAAATTCCGTAGTTCGTAGTTAGAAGCAGCCATTTCCACGATGTTGAATTCGAAATTTATCAATTCTTGATGAAACTACATTTTTATTGTAGCCATATGAACACTATAAATATTTCATGTAAATAAACCTTTGTTTATCAGTGTTATCAAAAGAGGAAGATGAAAGTTCTTTGTTTTGTTTGGTTAGAGCTAATTGTTTTACATTCGGTTTCGTATGTTTCTAATTTCTGAATTATGATTTAATTCTGTTATGCATCATCAATAAAATTCTCACGGATACATGGCGGTAGTTTTCTTTTTAATTGAATTTCCATTATTTCTTTAAGCTTATCGAATTCTGTTATCTTTCTACCATTTTAATCCATACATGATAAAAAATAAAAATGGTTTACAACTGACATGCAAAATCTCGCCAAGCAAGTGTTCTTTGCTCGCACAATACTAAAACTATAACCCTAAACTATAATCGCACTACTTTAGCGATGAAAATTCTCAGCGTTAAACATTTTTCATTCCGTTCTACGATAATACTGCATAATATCCTTCTTTTGAGCTTAAGATTAAGAGAAAAAAAGAAAACCATATTCTTACAAATTCACACAAAACAATAAAAAAATTTACCTTGTAGAAAGTTATCCTCTTCCAAAAAAAAAAAAAAAAAATGCTTCGAATAGACTTGCTGATGCGAAGTTTGTTAATCCAGAGTTTTCATGTGCTTAGGATTTCACGCCATTTACGACAGTCAACTCACTTTTTAGAAAGAAATTATAAAGACTAACATTGTTTTGAGAAGCTTGAGAATAACATTAAGGGAGAAAACACTTTTTATTTCTGAAAGCAATCCAAGACACATCGAATGCGTTAATAAATACTCATAACAAACTGCCTATGTTTACGTCAACAGACACACATGGAACACAATGTTTTAGTTTTTTCGGCAGTTATGTAAATCACCGCAAGGTAGCGTATTCGAGCGCTGGAGTTGTGAATTTTTAATTTGATATTGTTTTTGTTTCTCACGTGATTCTTCGAGGCTTTTCTCAAGTCAAATAATAATGTTTCTGTCTTTTGCTTTCATTTTTTCAAAACTAGAAACGAAGTACGTCATCACAGGCGGACTATCCTTTTGAATTTAGAAGAGTGCAGTTTCCTGTAAGAGTTTGCTTCGCAATAACCGTTAATAAGTCACAAGGACAGACATTAAAAGTAGCAGGGATCGATTTAAGAGAAGACTTTTTTTCCACACGGCCAATTTTATGTAGCTTGCTCCAAAGTCAGTTCATCAAGCAGCTTAATAGTTTTAGCACCAGAAAAAAAATTTAAAATGTTGTATACAAAGAAGTTTTTGCTTAAACATATGCATAACAATAAAATGTGGATGGCCTGTGTTTGCAAAGATAATCAAAACTTGAAAAGGATCGTTAATAACAGTTAAAGATCGGTTAAGGACAAGGGCATATATATAAGGAGTCCAGGGGCCCCGGGATCCTCCCAAAATTAGAAAAAATTAGAGGTAATAAGTAATTATTATAAGGGATTTTCGAAACTAGGTGCACCAAACACTGTTAACCCCTGCTAATTACTCGACGTTAAATCCCGGTTATCACAAATTTGCCATTTCAACTGCGCTTGCGTGCGGACTTTGATTTTAAAAATCTCGCTAAAATTAATTACAAGCACTTTAAATTTGTTAATAAATGTGAGATGGCAACAGAAAAAAAAAAGAAATCACAAAGCTTTCTCTGATTTAGTTTTTAGGCCTCGGTAAAGATTGAGTTTTGCGTCTTAATTATTAATGGATTCGGTGTCTGATTTTTCCATCAAACAAAGGTCCTTTTCAGATCCAAATTTTTAACCTCACAAGAGCGTACTAGAATTGCAGCATCACTTCTAATACAAAGCCGAACCCTCAACCTAAATAAAAATGTATAATACTAAGCGGTTTACGCCTAACGTAAAATATCCGCAAAAACCGGATATCTGTACTCATATTCCAATCATTTTTGAAGTACACAACGTGTTTTACGTTTATGTTAAATAAATATTTCCAAACCAATAAATGTTGAAGCATCATTTTCTCTTTACACTATAAAGATCATCAGTTATTCATATCCGTAGTTTCATATTATATATCACGAAATCGCTGTGAAAATATTCTAATGGCATTCATTAATTTGTTGAGACTCTAGCTCAGCCTAAATATAAACAAGCAACATGAAATCTTAAAACAGAAAGCCCAAAAAGTCAAGTCCGCGCGCATGCGCAGTTGAAATGGCAAATTTGTGATAACCGGGATTTAACGTTTAGTCAGCTAATTCCATTACCCGAGCAATGCCGGGTACGGGAATGCTAGTTATTTATATGATGATTATCAACAACTGAGTGTTGCCACTCAAATACAAATTTTATAAATAATAAAATTCAGACCTTATACTAGTTACTGGTCTAGATTAAAAATACTTAGCTAATTCCATCATAATGAAAGAAGCGAATAAACTAATGAACAACCGGAAATATATCGTTGGGAATTCTTCATAATCTTTTCGTTAACCTCAATTTCGGAGTTCGGAAAAACTCAGCACTCATAATTATCCGAAAGAGAAGTATGAATCACAAAGACAAGTTTCAGAAAAACTCTTCACCTGCGGCTCTCCCGAAAGCTGTTGCATTTGCATTGGAAAACATATCCTTTCGATGAGCGTTTTTTTACTAAGAGAAATTGATTTTTCAGTATAAAATACTCGTATCATTAGGTTTATGACATACATTCAGTTTTATTTACAAAGCAAGCTTTTTAAAAGCAAAGTGAACCCATTTTTCTTGTTCTTCGATCAGCAGTGCCGAATGTTTAGTAGCGTAGAAAACAATGTAAACCAAGTCTTTTGGGATTATAAATATCATTGTTCGGATAGTAACCCAAAATCGTAGATACTATATGCACAATTCTAATATTTTGAACTGTTTTTTTTTTTTTTTTTTTCATTTTCAACAGTTGAACTCTTCTTCTTTCAAATGGCAGTTATTTTCTAAGATTGTCATCGTTAAAAATATGGAACAATGTGGGCAGTTTTTTTGGCTGACAGACATGGTTTAGATTGATTTCATCGTCGGACTGTTGATTTCAAGATTTGGGTTTAATGAATAGATGTGATAGAAAAGAAACCAGGTTCGTAAGGTACATTAGAAACTTAAGGAGGGTTAAAAACGAGCCTTTTTTTTAGTTTCCTGAAATACAGTCTTATCGGGTAACTTTGCGACACTTGAAATTATTATTTGACATAAAGAAAACAAAAACAAAATAAATAAATAAATAAATAAATAAATAAATAAAAAGAAGGAAGTCCATTAGTGCACACTCCTGGCAAAGGTTATAAAATACTTTTTCTACTTTTATTTTACGAAAAAAAAAAAAAAAAGAGGAAATATTGCGTACTGCTAATTGTATCATTCAATAATTCTGAAAATACTCTTCAGAAGCTATTTTTGAAATTGTTGAGAGTACTCTTTCTAGTATATAATATTCTGTGCATCATTACTTAAAGTTAGAAATTGTTGTGTGATATTTGAAGTGCAGAGGGGCAGTATAAAACAGTTAGAAATATTATTTTCCTTTTTAAAATTTAGTTGTACTGTTTTTTTCCCTTTGCATTCAATTTCTGACGTGGCTCAAAGTGACCATAAATGGCAGGGTGACTTTAAACTAGGTTAATAGTTCATTTTGAAAGCATTTAATAACTATAATTTTTCTCAAATTTGGAACACTTTGAGAAATTAAAGGGATGTTTCTTTCCTTTTTTATTAACAAATATAATGAAACTAAGTTGAATAAATGCCTTTGTGGTAACAAGTAAAGTAAGAAATAACAACGTCAAGGATGCCTTTTCATCCATAAGCTCATTTCTTTTGGACTATAAAAGGCGTTCCTTGTAACGCCGAAACACGTGTCTGCAGTAATATGCAAGTTATGCTTTTTGACGTTGATATTTCTTATTTTTTAATGAAACTAGTACAATATGAGAGGCAATTCAAAATAGGAAACAAAGTTACTCTAAATGGCTGCAGTTTTCTCTTTCAGACTTATGAGAAGGTAAAAATTAAGAATGAAATTAATGCAAACAATCCTTTTTTCATGCGGAAAATATTCTTGAAAATTATTTAATCCAGGGTTGGGTTTTGGACTGTCCAAAACTGGTTTAGGATGGGACAGGTGGTTTTTACCGTCCTAAACTGTATAAAACTGTCCAAAAGTGTCCTAAACTGTCCAAAAGTATGGTAAAGCTAAAGGGGTAATCTAACCAATTCGTATTTACATTGAAATATTTGTAATGTATAAATATAGATATTAGTGTGAGATTTAATTAATGAGTATTTAATAATATTTTTCTCTTAAAATGTTCGTTTAAAAATATTTTATTTAAAAACAAATTGCCAATAACTCTATTACATAAAAACTTCATTATGTAGCAGTTCGTAGAGTTATGAAACGAAAATCACAACACTAGCAAGACAACTAATTTCAGTTCCAATTATAAATCAAAGGAATGTCATCAAATGTGCAATGTTTAGATACAAAAAAAAAAAAAAAAAAAAGAAGAAAAAAGCCTAACTTTTTTAATGGTTTTTGCAAATAATTTTTACATGATGTTTTAACAAAAATTATTTTTTAAATTATAGCTTAAAGATGCATAAATGTCGGAAAATTTGGTTTATGAAAATAAACTCATGCATACAAATTGAAATTTTTAATGAAGAATTTAATTTCTTTATAACTAGATTAAAATCAACTGTATAAAAAACTTACATATATATTTATACATGAATATTCACATTGAATAAATATATTAAATAGTCAAAAAATCCAGAATTCTGTTTTGTTCTGTTTTTGATATTTTCTCACAAAATCTAGTTTTTCAAAAAGGAGTTTTTTACACTTTCGAACAGTTTTTGATACAAGGGCTTTGAACAGGATTGGAAAAACCTTGCCAACCCTGCTTTCATTTGCACACATGCACAAACATAGGGAAATTTGGTTACTAATATTAAAAAAATTAACTCATGCATACAAATTGAAATTTTAATAAAGAATTCAACTTTTTTGTAACATAACAACTAGGTTAAAATCAGCTGCACAAATAAGTTGAATGTTTCACATTGAATAAATGTTCAATATAAAACATTACTTTGATACATTTTATTCTGTTTTTTTTTTGGTGTTTTCTCACAAAATAAATTTTTTCTAAAAATAGAGCTTTGAACAGTTTTGGACACAAGAGTTTTGGACAGGACGGAAAAAACCAGGGTTTTTACCATGGTTTTTATCATAGTGTTCAAAACCTTGCCAACCCTGATTTAATCTAATATGTTTTCTTTTCCTTTGTGAAAAACCATTTAAGGTAAACGCACCAGGTAGTGGGCCAGTGCTTAGTAGTGCTTCAGTAGCTGCCACTTCAAGGTTTATATTTGAAGACGTAGCATTCCAGGTTTCCCAATGGATTTAAACGAGCAGGAGGTGATACCTCTTGCACGTTTGATGCATTTTTGAATCCATTGGGAGACATGAAACCCGATTTTTTCAAGTATAAACCTTGAAGTGACCGCCACTGAAGCACTATTAAACACTGGCCACTACCTGGTGTGTGTATCTTAAACTTTTACATGTAATTTTAAAGAAATAAAAACTTAAAAATTTAAACGATACATAAAAAAGAAAGCCTTTTCTTTTAAATTTATTGCTCGGCATTGAAACAATTTCTGGGAAATAATCGTGGGAAACGGCAAGAAAGATCACTTGGTGTTTATTGCCTTAAAATATGAAGTTTCTTAATTCTTCATTATTTCTATTACCTAGTTTATGAAATAAATTTATGCATGTTTATGCACCCAATTTGCATTACTTATGTTCTTATTTTTTCCTTTTTAGGTAAGCATTTCACTCCATATCTTCATATAAAATGTTTACAATGTACGAAGGCTTGAAAATGTAAGTTATTTGGCCTATTTTCCCTCTTTTCTACTCTAAATTATCTTTTATACGTTGCTAATAAACACTATTCAAATAATAGGCAATACTTACAGGTTTTAAACGGAAATCTTGGAAGGATTTTCCAAGCACTGAAATGCTTATAGCGCTGTTACAAATTGCTAAAAGTACTCAATTAATTTATATTTTTTCTAAGTAACGAATTTCAATGTGTAATTTTAAACACATGTAACTTTTGAAATTTTCGTATTTTAATTTGTTGCTGTAATAATTCAAAACTATTGCTTAATAAACTAAGAGATTTTTAAAAAATACGCACTTTACTAAGCAAAGTAAGTAAAGATTGAATCTAAAAAAATAGAAACTGGTTAAATTTACGTTTGAGACCTGTTTTTTCAAGGTGAAAAATCAATATTTTTTTAATAGTATGCTTAATTATTTTTGATAGTAGTACATAGTCAATGACTCTTACTGGACCAATTAATTAGAAACTTACAAATGGTCGGTGATGTCAACAAAAAAAAAAAAAAAAAAAAAAAAAAAAAAAAAAAAAGCTAAATGAGCGTGGGTCTAAAAGCGTTCTGTTTTCCCTCTTCAGTCATTATATTGCATGTTTTTTTGTATGTTGATAAAAAGCACAGCTTTTTTTCTTAAGACATTTGACGCCAAATAAGATGGGACAGCTGTCAGACATTTGGTCCTCTTATATATCATAACAATACCCGCACAGCGATGCCTGTGCTAAAGATTTATTGAAAGTTCGTTGAATGAAAAAAATTGACACCCCCTCCCCCTCTGATGTGAAATGATCATTTTTCTTTGTATAAAATGCGAGCACACTTTTTCCAAAAAAAAAAAAAAAAAACCTACTTAAGTTTCTTTGGAATTTAAACCTTTTCGTCAAAACATTAAATTAGATTAATAGTTGCTTTAAAACTCTATTTAGCGAGTGTAGCGGTTTTTACTGCAATTTAAAATATTTCGCCAAATAAACAAAAAAAAAAAAAAAAGACATCAAATAATATCTTTCAAATGTAAAAATAATTCCGCAGCTCTATTGTTTGTCGCCAAACTTGTCCAGCAACCACGCTATCATAATCCATCCGTCTAACGAAAAAAAAAAAACATCCCGTGGAACATTCAAAAATCATAGTCAGAAAAAAAGAAGAAAATGTTGTATATTTCACTCGGATAAAAACAAATCAAAAGTTTCTTTTCTTTCAAATTAAATCACCAAAACAATGAATTACATTAACGGTTGCCTTAAAACAATAATCCTAGAGTGAACTGCTCAGCGCCTAACGTGCCAAGCGACCACGCTACCGGGACCCAGCCCTTTTGCGAGTGAAGCGGATGTTTTTCTTTGGCAATAACAAATGTTTCGCCAAACAAACAAAAAGGTATAAAATCACATTAACAGCAGCTTCTAAATCTTTATATATTAAGAGCTGCTTTGCCCAGTCTACCTTGAGAACAAAAATTAAGTCAAGTGACATATATTCAACAATCAATTAAAAGAATAAATTAATAACTTAAAGAATAACTTAAATAAAAGAAAAAAAACACCATGCAAAATTACCTTTCCAAACAATGACGACAGATATTCGCAACTCCAGAGCTCGAATACACTACCTTGCGGTGATTAACATCGCAACTGTAGGTAAAACATACCGTTCCACGTGTTTTCTTTAGGGTAAATTAGAGGCTTCAAGACAGTTTGTGATGTAATGTAATTTCAAAGGAATAGAAAAGAAAGCTTCTCACAAACACGACGAAAAATTAATGTCAGTCACTAAGTTTCAAAGTAAGTTATAAGTTACGGCATTTGTTTGTTTTACCTTTTTCGTCCGCCATTAGAAATTGGCTGAAGCGCTCCCTTTAGTTTATTGGAATTGCGAATTAAAATACTTTTATAAAATTAAAATGCGAAAGATGGATTTTAAAAGCGTAACCATGGAAACATGAAATAAAATAAGTTTAAGAAAACAGATGCAAAATAAACAATAGATTCAAAAAGCGTAACCATGGAAACGCAAAAATAAAATGGTTGACAACCTGAATCAAAATGACATATTTCGAAATTGATTTAAAAATGCTTGTAACTTTTGTTTCTTTGAAGATAGAAGCTAATTTTTTCTACCATAGGTCGAGAGAGATCTGGAGTAAAAAATCTCGCTTTTTCCAATGCTGTTGAAAAGAAAACTGTGGGACAATTCCTTCACTTTTTATTGATAGATTTAATGAAGAAAGTAGTGCTTAAATTTCAATTAAGCCTAAAAAAGTTCAAGCTAAAAACGCAAATTACTCCCGTCGTACTGAAGTTAGAGCATCGAAACAAAGTGCTTAGAACGGGGAAAATTCTACCCTTTTCAGCGATATATAATATTAATATGTGCAAGCAATTTCTCCTCTTTTAGCAGACGAAATGCTATGCGCAGATCGGTAGTTTACGATTTTATTAAAATACACAACATCTTCTACCTATATAAGGAGCATCAACAGGGGCGTGCACGGGGGGGGGGTGTGAAAGAAAGGACACCGTTTGGCCAGGGCCTAAGCCTGAAGGAGGTCAATATTTTTAAAATAAGGGGTGAAAAATAGTGGTAAACAATATGGAGGGGGACCCGAAAAAGCCATTTGTGACGGGCCCCTAAATTTCGGTGCACGCCCCTGGTCATCAAGCATTGTTTTGTTGATTGAGGTCTGTAATGAAACTGGTTTTATCAAATCGTATGTCATATCTTAAAAAGATTTCAACTTTGTTGGTTCCTTGTTTCGTGCATGATCTTTACGAATAACGCGGACTCTATTCCTAGATAATGCAATCAAAGATTGAAGATTTTCAATAATCATGAGATACGTCCATTACTGAGTCGAAAAATATTAATTAAATACATTGTTACTGTAAATCTTCGAAATTTAGTTGCAATCTACAGAAATAGAGCCTATGTTCTTCATATAGGTCATGCAAGAAATAAGAATCCAACAACATATTTGAAGTCTTTGTAGGAAACTGTGGTTACCATGGAATTGTCCCAATCCTTCAGCTGCATTTACTTTACATTTCGACAGGTAAAATATTCTAACAATTGCGAAGCTTCTGAAAACTATCTTGCATTTTTAAGTGACAGGATCATTTGTGGCTCTCTTCACAACGCGAACGAAGCTGGTTACCTTACTGTAAAATGAAATCTGAAACATCAATGATTTCCGTATAACGTTTCGGGATTTCACAGGTTTTCATTTATTGTCCCGTAAAATCAAGCAACTTTGCAAAAAAGTTTCCTGAATTGCTACAAGTTGCACGGATGCAGACTTTTCATCGTTGTGAAAAATATTTTTATCTTCCAGTTTAAAGATTCACTGAGCGTGTTTGTTTAGTGTATTTGCTTTAGTTTGATTATGGCCCGTCCCGATTGACAAAGCTCCCAATGAGAGTAAATAAGTCATTGGATATCTGCAACTTTCCAAGGCAAGAATTGTAATCAAGGAAGATCCTTTGTTCTTACTTACAGTTCTGTCTTAGCTTTGGCCATGGTTATATTAATGCTCCAGGAGCTTTCTTGGCAAACCAGGAAGGTTCTACTCAATTTCATGAAACCTAGCTAATTTTTCTTGAAGGTTCGCGTGACTAGACATGACTGACTTTAACCGGGGATATTTCCGAATTCTTCAGAAAGTTTTAAGGATAATTTCAGATATGTTACTGACATTTAGCGACAAACGTTCCTGCATTTTGCAAGATATGTTACTGTCAGAAATGGGCACATCAGCTGTCCATTATTTCCCATAAACGTTTCTGAATTGTTTTTACAATGCAAATTTACCTACCGTTCAAGTTGAAGATGCAACTCAGTAATGCACATTAAAAAACGTTGCTTTGCATGTTAAAAACATGAAAATATTTTTCTTCACAGCTGCAGTTATACCTCTAGTGGTGGAAAAAACTACTAAAATTTTCTTTCAGAAATCAATTATATCACATTCAAAAGGGCATTTGGACGAAATGTGGGTGTAAAAGCCCAGTAGTTTTCCACAGAGATCTTTACTCCTTCTGTTTAGTTTGAACTACTCTATACCCTGCATGTCGTACAGACGTGCTTTTTCTTATTCAAATCAGCATGACATTGTAAACTAAATGTTAGAGAGTTGAACGTCTACGAAACTGTCACCGGAAAAACATGTTTTGATCAAAATTTTTAGAGACTTTACACATTTGCTTGAAGGTAAAATAATTATTCTGATGCTGATCACACGCTGACTGGTACATGACGAAATTCGTCTGTCGAAATAGACTTTCTATGTTTATCACTCTAAAAGCGAGGCCTTATCTATTCCACATTGCTTCATGAAGTTACCAACAAATCATAGCTTTACTAGAAGGTTCTGTCACTTGTTCGTTGTATTCGCTGAAGAACAAGATTCGATCTCCAGTGGCGGGCTGAGCCTGCTATAGGCGAGGTCGAATAGTATATCGAATCATAAATCTCGCTTATTCATTGCAGTATCAAATCCAAAATCAGGGATCAGACGAAAAATCTTCAAAAACTTTTTCTATTATAATTGAAGTTTGCTGATATATTTTTCTGGTCTGCTAAAAGAATGCATACATTGCGTATGGGTAATTTCAGTATATCAAGGGAACTATTGTGATGTTTTTGTTTCTTCTATAATTTTGAAAATCATCACATATGCCGTATACTTGGACACTCATTCTTTCATTAGACTACTTAGTTCCATGTATTGCTAGATTTTAATTATAAACATAATTGAAATTTTTCGTACATTATCTCTCCTATTTCTTGCATTCGGCATACTATTTTACCGAGGTAAAATAGCAGGAAAAGATTTCTGTTGAATAAAAGTGTATGATTTAGTAGTACATTTAATAGCGAATAGAATTTTATTAAAATACGAAACTGATACAGAAGTAAAAAAAAAAAAAAATCAAGTGCAAATATGTTTCTTCCATTCCATTCCTATGGAATTTTAAAGCAAAAAAAAAAACTTCCCTTTAGTGAATAAAATCAAATTCTGCAATTTTTATTAAGAAAAGTACTTTTAATTACATATATTTACATAAAATGTAAAATAACATTCACCTCCAACAAGGAGCGAGAAAAACAACATTCAAACCCATCAAGGCATTCCAACTCTTCTCTTTCATTTCCTTTACATTGCCATTCCAAAAAATACAATGAATAGGACAGACAATAATTAAATCAAATAATAGGATAAGCAAACAGTAACATCATAACTTTTGCTATTATATATGCGCTAATACATATTTATTTTAAGCAAGCGGTACCCGCACGGCTTTGTCCCTAGAAGAAAAATAAAAGGTCATTTGGTTTACCAATATGTGTGTTAATTTTCTCATCCTTGTTATGTTAATTTACTCGTCCATATTATGGTAATTCACTCGGTATCGCTGCAGAGGAATTAATTCCACCAATGGTGACTTAAAATTGGAATAGAAAAAGAACAAAATCGAATTTTCGAAAAATCGCTTTGAGGTGCTCTCCCCAATGCTACAAACTAATTTTGTGCCCAATTTTTATGAAAATCGGCTGATAGCTCTAATGGCTATGCGCGTAACAGATATCCAGACACTCAGACTTTCAGCTTTATTATTAGTAAAGATAAATATAGTGAAATAATTATTAAAAAAAAAAAAGTTACCAAGTATGTAACAATTTAATTCAAAGTAACCTTTTTGTTATCTGTTGGAGATTTTTTTGATTCATGTTACCTGTAAGATTTTCAATATCAGACTGTATGTCTTTATTATTAGTAAAGATAAATATAGTGAAATAATTATTCAAAGAAAAAGAAGTTTCCAAGTATATAACGATTCAACTGAAAGTAACCTTTTTGCTATGTGTTGGAGGTTTTTTTACTTCATGTTATCTGTTAAGATTTGCAATATCAGACTGGCTGTCTTTATTAGTCTGAAGTCTTTCTTTATTAATATCTTTCCAGCCTTTGAAAGCATCATTAACTGCAATAACGCAACATCTTTTCTTGGCGTAGAATGAATATTCTCTCAATTGCTATATTTATTAAGAACAATTTTTAAAAAAAAATTGCCGCTCCAGGAAAATATTCTGACGTGAACGTGCCATGCGTAGTATGTAGTTGTCACCCCGGATTTAGGATTCCGTGATTAAAAGTTATGAGACTCAATGTCCTATAAAACAAGTTCTGATGAGAGTTGCACTAAATTGAAAAGAGAATCTGTTTTGTTTCTCGGTCTCACATCAAAAATATCCAGCTCTGAGATTAAAATAGTAATGCGCAAAGACTTACTCAAGCGTCTATTTTTCGTTGAGATTTCGAAACTTAATTACTGGATTTGGAGTTTCAGCTTCCAAAGAATTTAGATCACAAGACACTTGCTAGCTTTGTGGAATCTCGATGTTATGAAACAAAACTTCAGTGTGAACCACAAAGAAAAGCAATTTGGCCAAGTGGTGCAATCTGTTTGAGATACAATCAATAAGACTTTTCAAAAAAAAAAAAAAACGAAGAAAACAATTCTCGCTTTGACGCCTATGAATGGGAACACCAGTAAAAATACTTTCATGGAATTTTTTAAGCATATTTGAGAGAAATAAATATCCGCCATCAAAAGAAATTAAGAGAAAACAGCTTGTCTGCGTTGTAACACCAACTCCGTGTGATTTATAATGATAATAATCAGCTAAAATCACGTACTTCGGAAATAATGTCCTCACATTAAATAAAGATAAAAGAACAATTTTTTTCTTCACCCTGACCGTATCTCATCCGCCATCTTGGAATTGAATTCCTGTTTGACAGTAAGATCGAAAGTAATTTGTTTCGCTTTAATCTGGGAAAAATCTGAATAACCTAAATCCTGCAAACAATCGTCTAGGTTCTTCCCCTCTTTTGACAAAGGACTTCCACTGCAAAAAGGGACTCTCCCTGAAATTGGGTGAGTTGTGGTTTTCGTAATTTCGTTTTCGGTTTCAATAGAATTCAGATTTGATGGCTATCAGGTTATAGGGCATAATTGCCGCTGGTTCAAAGCTCGTAGATAGTGACCGAGTTCTTCAAGAAGAATCTGTCAAAAACAGTATTCGCTTTGTTTGGCATCGTTTTAAATTGCATATGAGAATCTTAACAACACTTTAACACGTTTTTGTACAACCAATTTCCACCTACTTTAGGTATTTAACTTGAAAGATGTAGTTTAAAGCTAGGCTCTGTTTATTGTGGTTGTGTGGTTAAAAGCGTTCTGACACTGGATGATTTATTGCAATGATGTTTCAATTTTTTTTAGCGTGGGAAGATTTTCTTATACATTCTAAATCCAGTGGTTCTCAACCTTTTCACTACTGAGGACCACTTGGTACCTTTCGCAATCTTAAACGGACCATATGCGATCGAAATAATATTTTCACATCAATTATATTAGGCGAAATGAGACAAATCCAAAAGTTGTCTGTAATAAATTTAATTACAACTATACAAATGATATAGATTAATTTTCACTAGCTGTTCGCGGATCGTATGAAAGTTGCTCGTTGACCACAGGTTAGGGATCACTGTTTTACACCATAGCAATCTTTACGGTAAGATGAGATCTTTTTATGCAAATGTGGCAGGATATCAGGCTAAAGCTTAGAGTTTGATTTAAGCACTTTACTACATTTTAAAATCAGGCGCTTATTATCAAAACTTTGAATTTTCAAAACCCAATCCTTGAATTTTTAGAAGTTAATTTCGTCCATAATAATATGCTTCTTGATAGGTACTATCTCGCTACAAGGCAATTTAGAAATTTAGAACGCACCCAGTTCAATCATGTTGAAAACTGCTATATATAAAAAAAAAAAAAACGTTTTCTATGAAAAAGCAATTCAAGTTGGGAATGCTTTTTAAATCTCTTGTAAAATTTAAAAAATTGGTTGACCTGGTTGAAGTACTAAGCACCTAAAATGATCTCCTTTGTAGAAGTCGATGCTATTTGCTTATTAACAGGATTAAAGCATGTGATAAATTCTAACCAAGGGGAATTGGTATTAAGTTACTTACTAATACTGTCCAGTATGTTTCATTACGTCAGAAAGGAAAATTTACAAGAAGATGGAGCTATTAACGCATAAAAAAGAAAATACATAAAAGGAACGGATAAAGTATGTTCGGAGTTGGTTTGAAACATTCGAGAAATGAACTCTAAACAAGCAATAACGTTTGATAAATAGTTACCAAGTTTTAGCAATGCCAAGTGTACGTTAAGTTTCTGAAAACTAAAAATGTAATGCATTTTTTAATTTAGAGAACGTTTAATTCATTAGTTTTTCGAGTGCAATCTTCTATCATGAATTACGTTTTTCTGAGTATGACATGGTTGATAGTCAGTTTGGAATTATATTTTGTGAAAACACCGCCCGTTTCTTTAATGGCAATAAGCAAAACCGCCATGGGCTTATAATTGTGTTTAAAATGCATTTGATAAATATTATGGATGCCAATTTCTGTTGCTATCACTAATAAAAAAAAAATAAGATTTTAATTTGAATACTGTCAAAAATGTATCTATCTTGAAAAATGGTTCAAAATTTAAAAAATATTTTATTTTTCAATGCAACAATTTATTTTGCTCTTGAATAATGTTTTGGGGTGGAACACATAAATGTGATGCTTCCTCTAAACAACCGAACGTAGATATTTCATCTTCCTTTTATTTGCCAATTCAAGGTCAATCTTAAAAACTTTTTTTTCAATAGACATTTAATTTTATTTAATTATTCTTATTTTTTTTTCTCCTCTTTGTTACTGTATAATAAACAAGAGGGATTTTTCTGCAACAAGAACGGGCCTGAATTACTAAGTAACGTAATTATGCGGACTATGCTATTATCATCGAAGATGCAATGAAATTTAACATAATGAACACAAAATTGAGTTACTTTTTTCGTGTCAACTACTTTCAAGTTTAATTATTTTTAAGTAAGTAATTTTTAAGTGTATTAAAAGTGTAAGTAATTTTAGTTAAGGATCCTTTATTTCTTTATATATTTATTTACTTTTTTTGCTGATATATTTTGAGAAAACTATTGACTTTGAGGTTTCGGCAATAGCTATCAATTTTCAAAACCTGATAAAAGGCCAGTGCCAATAGCTTTGAAAATGGTAAAAAGTCGAAAAAATTTAGAATAGGATAAAACCAGTTAGAAAGGTAAGAAAATCTAATAACATTAATGGGAAAAATAAATTACGGGCGAGCTGAGTTCGGGAAGGGGGGGGTGTAGGGGTTTTAAGGGGGGGGGGGGAACGGTTTATCGCGATTTCCGGAAAAACTAAGAGTCCTATCGAAAAAAAACTAAATTACAAAGTTGTTGGTAATAAAAAGATCTACAACTTTTGTATTTGCACTTTTTTTCTATAACCTCAAAATATATGCGAAAAATTAGAAAAACCGACTTTTTGGTATCTCCCACAAAAAAAAATTTTTTTCACTAAATTTAATGAAAATTTACCTTATTATGTCCCAAATACATTGTAATTTTTTGGATTTAAAATATTTATTTTTTTCTCCTTATTTTGATTCAATATTAAAAATTATCAGAATTTTCAATCAAAAATTCTCACGTCAAAATATTTGATTTTTTTTAAAAATTGGTGCAAGTTTTTTTCGTTGGAATGTCTACTTTTTGATGGTATAAAAAACAATATACAATACTATGGAAGCTTTTCGCAAAAAATGAAAAAAATAAAAAAAACTCGAATTTGAAAAAAAAAAAGTCATAACTATGTAAAAATTTTAAACTCTTTGTTAAAATGTACACTTTAATTACTCGAAAAATGAAATTTTCTATGTTACATTGACACAAACTGAAAATAAAAATAAACTACAATAATTAACTAGTATGTTGTGGTCATCACGAAACTTTCTTCTATATATATATTTTTTTCTCTGATCCCTCCCCATGCTTGATGAGGAAGCAATATTCCCAACAAAAACAAAATTACACATGCAAAAACTTGACGACCATCCCAATGTCTGAATTATTGCAAAAGCAAAACAAAGAGCGAAAATTGAAAGTTATTTTAAAAGCCTTGCTTGAATTAATTACAAATATTTTATTTGTTAACAAACATAAGATGGCAACAGTTAAAAATTTTAAATCATTGAGATAATATTTCCGATCATTTCTATACAATTAAAATCACGAGAAATACGCAGACGACAATCTATTACGATTTATCTTTCTTATTGTTGCATTAATAAAGCTATTTTTATTCGCAAAAAAAAAAAAAAAAAAAAAAAAAAAAAAAAAAAAAAAATCAACACCTCTCGGAGCGATTGGCGTCAAAATTGAACCGAAGCCTGTTTACATATGGATTCACATATATTCCAAATTTCAATCAGAACGTAGCATTACTTCTTGAGATTGGGCACTCACAATGGGAAAAAAAAAGAACGGGTTGATTGCGCTACCCCCTTTTTAGCTGTTGACACCAAAATAAAATCAGCTCTTATACCCACTAAGGGCTACTTGCCGATAAATTTTTCTTTCATTCCGTTCATTATTTCTTGAGATACATCAGTCACAATTGACGACAAAAAACGTTCCATAGCTCAACTCCCGTTTGAGTTATTGACACCAAAATTGAATCAGCACCTGTTCCTGTTAATGGCAACACATGGACCAAATTTTGTTTGATTCCGCCAGTTACTTCCTGAGGAATAGCAAGCACGCGCAACTCAAAAAACGTCCCATTGCTCCACCCCCCTTGGAGGAATTCGCGCCAAAAATCAATAGGCACAAGTTCACATAGCGGCACATATGTGTACCAAATTTCGTTCGATTTCATGCGGTAGCTTTTGCTGTAGAGCGGCCACAAAAAAATGGTCACACACAGACGTGACACACATACACATACACACACATACACACAGACAGACAGACATTTTCCAAAAATAGTCGAAATGGACTCAGTACACCTCAAAACGTTCGAATCCGTCAAAATTCGAAATTCGAAAATTTGCACGAATCCAATACTTTCTTCTATATATTAGATATAGAAGAAAGTAAAAATCAAGCTACAGCATTCGTTTGTTTTACCCTTCTCATCCACCATTAGACGGTAACTGCAGTGCCTCTATAGTTTTTTGGAGTTACGAATAGCAAGCTACACTGTAGGATGGGATAAATGAGCTACTTCAGCAATTTTGAACTGTATTACCTTGAATATTATGAAAAATGATCAGTTTTCCAATTGTGCTGTTAATTAACGAATACGAGCCATTTTTAAATAATACAAAGAACTTATGAAGTAAACAAGCGAAGATTAACTCTAAACGATTTTTTAAGTTTCACTGCAGGGAAAAAATAATTTAAAAAAAAAAAACCACAGACGATAATTTTAATTTTGAACTTTTCCGAAAATATTTCAGTGCACAATGACTTCTATGGCGTTTTTACCCTCCAAGCGACGAATATTTCTGGAAGCCACAGCCCAAATTGACTGAAAAAGAATTAATTCTGTAAATATTGCTGAAAACTATTTGTTGCAGCTGTGAAACTGGACGCAACAGTCTAAAATGTGGATGTCGAAAACATGGTTTAAAGTTACGAATCTATGTTCAAATTGTCACGGTTCTGAAAAATGCGCCAATGTGGAAGTAAAAACCTACGAGGAAGATAATGATTTAGATGAAATTGGGGATGAAGAACTAATGCAGACTGGAAAAAATATTGGAGACGAAGATGATGATGGTCTAGAAAATTTCGAAGATCTACTGGAATCAAGAACAATAGTTGAGCATAACGATGAAGAAAAGTCATCAAAGAAGCGAAAACTAATGGATAAGTAGAGGGTGTGATTAGAGTAAACGATTAAATACTGATAAATTACTAGATAATAAAGCGTTTTGTTAAAATGAATGAAGTATTTTTTAAACGAAATAAATGTTCTATACCTTTTTTGTGTAATTAAAGAGCAAATTTTAATAAATAGCTTAAAATTTTACATAGTGATGATTTATTTTTTCAAATTCGAGTTTTTTGATTTTCTTCGTTTTTTGCAAAAAGTTTCCATAGTATTGTATATTGTTTTTTATACCATTAAAAAGTAGAGATTCCAACAAAAAAAAACTTGCTCCGATTTTTAAAAAAAATCAGATATTTTGACGTGAGATTTTTTGATTGAAAATTCTGATGCTTTTTTACTACTGAATCAAAATAAGGAGAAAAAATAAATATTTTAAATCCAAAAAATTACAGTTTATTTGGGGCATAATAAGGTGACTTTTCATAAAATTTAGCAAAAAAAAATTTTTTGTGGGAGATAAAAATAAAAACCAAAAAGTCGGTTTTTTGAATTTTTCGCATAAATTTTGAGCTTATAGAAAGAAAGTGCAAATACAAAAGTTGTAGATCTTTTTATTACTAATAACTTTGTAATTTAGTTTTTCTCGATAGGACTCTTAGTTTTTCCTTAAATCGTGATAAACCGTTTCCTCCCCCTTAAACCCCCCTGCACTCCCCTTCCTGAACTCAGCTCGCCCGTAATTTATTTTTCCTATTAATGTTATTAGATTTTCTTACCTTTCGAACTGGTTTCATCCTGTTCTAAATTTTTTTGGTCTCAAACATTATTGGCACTGGCCTATAAGCACTTAAAAATCGTTAGGTAGTAACTCTGTTTTACAGTTTATGTACAGAAATTTGTGGTAATTATGGAGTACCGAGATTTGAGTACGTTTTTTACATACTTTTTAAAGTCCTTTTTTTTTTTAAAGTGAAAAAAAAACTTAAATTAGTATTTGTAATGCTCTAACTTAATGTTTTCTAATCAGCTTGGTTTTTAAAATCATATGCTAAGTTGTACGATCCAGAAAATTCTGACCCCTACTCAAGTAACATCGAACCAGTAAAAAAAGTAGAAAACTCTTTGTCAGATATTTCACAATGGTTGAAATTTATTTTAAAGAAATTGATTCAAAGATGTTATTTAATAATGCTTAGTTAAAAATCCATGTGTTCATTTAGCAACTATAAGACCCTTTAATTAAATATATTTTTATCTGTTTAAATAAGTAGATTTTGTGCTCTTTAATGATGAAAATGGATGAAACTATTAAATGAATAAAAATTGAAAGGAAAGAAAGACTCAAACTGCTTGTTATTGAAACTGGTTTCACGGCAATTAATTGAAAAGATTTCTAACTGAAATAATAAAAGTTCAGAAAATGTTGATAACGATGCCTAAAAGCTATTTGGGAAGTCTACTGGAATATTTTAACTAGGATATAATAAGAATAAAAGAAAAATAAAAGGAAAAAATAAGGACAATAACAAAGAAAATGTGTAATAACCTATATAAAAACATGTTAAACGCAAAATATATCGAAAATACTTTACAGAGTTTCATTGCTTTTCCACGCAAAAATTCTTTTCAAATATTCTATCCAATTAGATAATTCGAAAAATAAGTGAAAATGTTTTGGACCAGCTGTTAATCATTTTTACCAAACGGATTGTTTGATATTGTCCATCAACATGTCTTGGTAATTCATAGCATAGATTATACTATTCACGTTTGTGAATCTCCTCCTAAAAGGGTAAAAATTTTGTTGTAAATATTTTTAATTCCGCTAACAATTTTTACAGATTATTGTTCAAAGGTTACATACATAGAAATCATTTTCAAATCGATCATTAACATGTTTCATCTTATTCTAGATTTTTTTTTTTTTTTTTGTCAATGCGTGAGCTTGTGGAATTGGTTTACTTTCAGGCTAGATCATGGTTAATAAGTCAATAACAACAGCAAAGGGTCTACGTAATTCACATATTATATTATTCACTAGCCTGCGTGCCCGGCGTTGCACGGGCTACTTAAAACATGAAAGAGATGTCCAACTGATGTTTTTGTATTACTCTGACATCAGTTTCTAAAGCGCTAAGAAGTAAATAAATACGCGTAATGCAATGTTTGTAAAACACCAGTAGAGCATATTTTTGTCAAAATTCTCTTTAACGTTAATCATAGTTATCAATGATACAAGTTATGAGTATTTTCAATTAGCACAAAAGATGAAAATATATGCATTATCAACTATAATCTCTGGTCACTTTAAACTGAATTAAATCTGATAGACTATATCTGAAATATTTATGCACAATTACGATCATCTTTTTACATAAAATGACACAAACATTTTGATTGATTATGTGAAACTAAAGCACCAAGACTAAATAAATACCAATAAGCATTAATTAAATACCAAGTCATCAGATTCCAAGATAGCTTTAGTTAAAATCCTTAAAAACAATTTTTTTGTTCAACTCTGTTTCACTTAAAGAAATCCAAACAATCTTGATTTAACATGTTCTTTTAACGATACAAACTGCATTTCAAAAATAGAAACAGGAAAGAAAAAGAAAGTTATTGCAATTCGAAAACTCACCCATGTAACGGGAAAAAGTTCAACAAAATAAACATAATTAGTCGCACATCCTAAATGTATCAAAATATGAGGCCGGTGAATGATAAACTTACACTACAATCAATAAACATAGCTAAAGAAACAACTTTTATATGAGGAAAAGAGTTAAGAACGTTGAATGTAAAAAATAAAAAAAGGACAGACGATAAAATAAAGGCTATATCCGAATAGAACAACCAATTTTAAACTAATTTGAAATGAAATTCTGGATGGAAACGTTGTTTTAAGATTTGGACAGCAGCCAAAAAAATCTCTTTTAAAACAATTATTAGAATTTTATTTGCTCATACGCAAAATGGCAACAGGAAAGAAATAAAAATTCCTGAATAACGTTATGTTAATTAACGTTTTAATTAATATCTCCGCTAATTAAAGTCGTACAATTACGAGATTGGTTCTATTGTTTTCTTTGGAAAATTTCGAATTGATCGGTATCTCGTTCGACTCTCGATTCGCAGCGGTTCTCGAGGAGATCGATCTTCAGACAGACAGACAGACGGACGCGAATAGATTTTAATATTATAGTGGATTGTTGTGGATCTCGGCCTAAAAGGAATCAACGGGCACATATTTTGTTCATTGCATTTTTCCAAATTGATGTATAGTTTCAATTCTTAAGAATAATATTTTAGAGTCCTTTACAACAAATATAATTTATTTACAGCATGAAAACATAAAAATTGTAAACACGTAGAGTAAGCACGTATTAATGCATCATGGAAAAGTAAGAAAATAGCAACTACAAACACTACAAAGAGTAAAGTTATTACATGTACAGTTAATATATTAAAGTAATACAGACGATAAATATAAATATTAGTGATGATTAAGAGCATGTAATAAAATATTAAATGCTATTTTACGTATTTGTTTTGAAAACTTGTTTTTAAAATTTGGCTGCAGCGTCCAACATTCTCATCTTATTTTCGATTTTTTCGAAAATTTTTGGGCTTGTGAACTTGGTTGAGCCAGCGGATAGATCATGTAGAATAAGTCAACAACAACAACGAATTGTGATAGCTATTTGTAGATTATGTCATTGTTGGTTGCGGATATTGGTCTAAAAAAGCAACCAGGGACGCCCAAAACTTTAATTTTTGAGGGGGCGGAAAGTCTCAATTAGCCGAATGAAAGTTTTGCCGAACATAACTCCAAAATTTGCCAAATGATGATATTTTTACGGAATAGAACTCCAAATTTTGCCTAATCATCAAACAAAATTTGCCGAATAAGGACATTTTTGGAAGGTCACAGCGACGTTCCGTGACCTTCCATTGGGGCACCACTGGAAGCAAGGACGGAACCAGAATGTATTCAAGGAGTGGGCGATTAATTTCAGGTACTTACCTTTTTATAAACTCCAAAGCCTCAGTCCCCTCACGTCATGGAAGATCTTCTTAAATTAAGTTTTTTTTTTTTTTAAATTTTGGAACTTCCATTTCTAAAAATTTTCAGAGGAGTGCACTGAACCTCATTCCTTAGCTCAACGTCATCAAAGGTATCATATAATTGCTTTTTTCCAACTTCAATTTCTAAAAATTTCCAGAGGAGTGCACTGAACCTCATTCTTTAGCTCAACGTCATCAAAGGTGTCATATAATTGCTTTTTTCGAACTTCAATTTAAGAAACTTTCCAAGGGAGAGCCCCGAACTCCATTTAATATCATCTAAGATCGTCTAAAATTGAGTTTTTGGAACTTCGGAAAACTTCCTATACAAAGTTAAGACCCTTGTTAATAAACTGTTAAGAAATGTGCTACAATTGCGTTTTAAAGACTAAAATCTGAAAAACTTCCGTCGGAGACCCTTCGTTTTCGTAACGTTATTGAAGTTGTCTAAAATGAAGGCTTTAGGGAACTTCAGAATCGAAAATATACTGAAGGAGAGTTCCTGCATCTCGGCTCAAGGAGGGGGGCGATTGCCCTCATCGCCCCTCCCTTGTATCTGTTCTTGACTGGAAGCAAATATAAATAGTTTGCTAATTGCTATTTTCTTCATCTTCAGAGAAAAGCTGGGTTTAAAAAATTTTCTGTAAGAAAATAATTTTATTCTTCGGTCAACTTCCGCAGATAATTGCTCAAAAGCGACACATTCAGAGATGAGACATCCCAGTAAACAATCCCCTTTCAATCACGAGACACAATAACGTCCTTCCGGCGTGGCTGGTTGGTCAAAAAACGGAAAAAGGTCGCGGCAAAAAAAAAAAAAAAAAAAAACGTTCATTGTTTAACCGTTTAACAATTTTTTCGCCTTTCTCTCTCGTGCATTGGAAAGCGAAAGTTTTCCTTTCGGGGTTGAGTGAACCACGTGTTTGAGGCACGGAACCTCATTTGGAAAAGAGGAGGAGATGGAAGCGTCACGCGAGTAATTTCTTCTTCTTGGTTTGTTTATGGCGATGATTACGGACTGAGATAAAACTTACTCTGATTTTCACCAAGCAGAGAAATTACAGTGGTTACTTGTTTGTTTCCGTCCTATTCACGCGTGAATTTCGCAGGAGTTAAGCAGGGGCGCCCCCAAACTTAGATTCTTGTGAGGGTGGAAATTCTCAATTTGCAGAAATGAATTCCAAATTACGACAAATAATATTGATTTTGTCGAATGGAGCTCCAAGTTTTGACAAATAATGTTGATTTTGCCGAAAGGAACTCCAAGTTTTGACAAATAATGTTGATTTTGCCGAAAGGAACTCCAAATTTCACCTAACGATGAAATTTTGTCGAATGGAACTCCAAATTTTGACAAATAATGATGATTTTGCCGAATAGAATTCAAAATTTTGACAAAAAATGTTAGTTTTGCCGAAAAGAACTCCAAATTTTGACAAACAATGTTGATTTTGCCAAAAGGAACTCAAAGTTTTGACAAATAATGTTGACTTTGCCGAAAAGAACTCCGAATTTTGACAAATGATGTTGACTTTGCCAAAAGGAACTCCAAATTTCCCCTTATGGTGATAATTTTGTCGAATGGAACTCCAAATTTTGTCGAATGAAAATCTAAATCTCACCGAATGATGATAATTTTGCCGATTAGAATTTTAAATTTTGCCGAATCATCAAATCAAAATTTTCCGAATTAGAAAGGTTTTGGAAGGACACAGTGACCTCCCATTGGGGAATACCTGAGAGTAAGCCATCTTTCTTATTCTAATCAGGGACGCAGGACTGTCATTGGGATTTTTTTAAAATCTCAAGATTGAGCTCATTGAATTCCCAAGATCGTGGTGGAAAACCCAAGATCATTGCAAAAAACGCTTTTTTGTAATAGCTGCTATTATAGTTGGTTAATTCTATTAATTTTAAAAATGATAAAGTGAAAAACTGATAATAAATACTGAAATTGATCTCTCGATAACTATTTCTTCGGAAAAATGTCTCAAAAAATAGTATAACAATCGCCTACTGTAAAAAAGAAAACTTTTTTTTCGTGTCTTGAATTGACGCAGCTAAACAGAGTAGAACATAAGCAGAAAAATTATACGACTTAAAGAGAGAAATAGCATCTAGTGGAAAATATTTAAGAATGAACCCAAACCACAAGAATTTCAAATAAAATCCATAGAACCCAAGGTCTCTATTGAAAAACTAAGATATTGGGGGAAAACCCAAGTTACTACGGGGTAAAGGAAATTAAGGCAAAAAAAAAAAGTTAGTCAGGAGATGCGTTTAAAGCTTTTCTTCCGTAATGTTTTGTATTACTGTATTGTCATTTATGAGTTTATAAAATGAAAATTTGTTTATTAAAATCTTAGTGATTTATTTCTCTGAATAAAGTACGAAAAGTGAGTAAGATGGTGCTTAAAGCTCGATTAAAAAAAACAAAACAAAAAAAAGACTTAATGACTGGGTGAGACTTTGATGAGCAATCAGCATACTTCTTTACTTAATTCAGAATAAATATTCGATACTGTAGACATTTCAAGGCACCCCTCGTTTATGCCCATTGCACCCCAGTGTAGAGATCCTGTATACGAAGAGATTGGACAACGGCGCGCCGCTGTCCGCCATGTTTTGTCCAAATGTTGTCAGCTCGAAATGCTGTGATGTGTGAATTTCTAGCTTTCCCACGCAATATAGGACATGAAATCTTCAAAGAAAAGACAGATTTTTCTTCTCCTCGTACTTTCAATAAACGGAGTGAGTTCCAAGTCTGGCAATCCGGCGCCAATCGTTTCGTATCGTCATAGCGCTTACAAAGAACATTTTTTTTTCCCAAAAATTTGTTCATAAAGATAGAAAACAAACAGATATTTGTGATCGGCACATTTTCCTTCATGGAATCATAACTAACTTCCAATTTTTTCGATACAATGTACAGTGATATTTGGGGTAGAAGATGCATTACGGTCTACGGGGAGTGAGCATCTTTGGACATAAGATGGCCGCCGTTCCGAAGTTGTCCAATCTCTCCGTATTTAGGACCTCTACCCTAAGGCCCCTATAGTGGAGGAGCCGACGCATCCGCCATTTTGGAGCAAACTTGATCCAGTGCTTCGTAGCGATAGCATTGCTGCTGATGTTTACATTTCTTTAGCATGTGTTAAATTGAGCCAAATGGGTGGTTGTTCGGCTGTAAATTGTGCAAACAGCTCCAAAAAAGGATTTCAGCTCTTCAGATTTCCAGCAGATGCAGAAAGAAAAAAGAAATGGATAATTGATAGCCCGCAGTGTGACCGGCAGCCTGGAAGCGACGACAACTGTTTCCAAAATTTCGCCAATGTTCACCTTCGCTCTCCGACTCTCTCGTTCCCTGTTTGGCGAGTGTTTGCCAATAAAGGTAGCCTTCCCTGTTGTACGCTTGCTCCAAAATGGCGGATGCGTTGGCCTCTCCAGTTATAGGGGCTCTACTCTACCCCAGTGAGTCGTGACACCCACTTTGTTAATCCCTGCCGAACATACATTACCTTACATTTATTACATTACATCCCGTGGTCCTCGTGCCTTCCACAAAAAGGTTGGGTGGGGCCCTAGAAATTTTTTTTCTTCATAATACACCGAGTTGATTTCCACTTTTTAATCCCCGACACACAACGGAAGGGGTTATAAGTTTGACGTGTTTGTGTATCTGTGTATCTGTCTGTGGCACTTTAGTGCCTAAACGGATGGACCGATTAAAAAAAAAAATTGTTCGAAAGGAGAGTTGATCGAGAGTGTTCTTAGCTAGGTTGCGTCTTTAGATGACATTAATTAACGAAAGTATTAATTAAAAACCTTTAAAAGACTTTTCGCAATTTTTGCAGTGAAATCAGAGGTAAAAATTTTTAAATTTAATACCAAAATAAAGATAATTTTTTTCCGCGTCTGATAGAATGTGTTTGGAACTTCTATATTTCATAGAATTCGAATTATAACGTTTTTTTAAAGCAGATTTTAATAACGGCTAAGCCTTTATTCACGCGATTGATAACTGAATTCATTGTTGGCCGACAAGGAAATAAAACTCAATGGTTTAAAATTTTTATCCGTTGTCAGTTTCTATTTAATGGCAAATAAAATACTTGACATTGATTTTTAATAATATAAGGCTTTTAAAAGGATTTTCAATTTCCCCTCTTGATTGCGACTCAGTTGGGGATTTTTTGAATTTTTAATTTTATTGTTGTGTTTCTACTTTTTGTATGTTTAATTTCTCATTGTCGAAAAACCCTGGCCCACTAGAGAGATCATTTGCTGAACCAGGATTTTGCATTTTTTTCCTCTTCACTTTGAATAATAAAATAATTTTAAGCCTGCAATAATTTTTGAATTAATAATGAAATTTCGCTAAGAAAAAAGTCTTCACTTTACTTGTTTCCGTTGAATAAAACGATTTACTATTTTCTTAGGGAACCGTTACAACATTCCCCACTAAGTAATCTCTATCTCTCTAAAAACAATCGATTATCTTTTTAAGCAATCGGTGATCGTAATCTTTTTTCTGCGAAATTTTTAATCATAATCTTTACTTTTAAACACTCGTATGTTTCAGAATGTAATCCTTATTTTGAAAAAAAAAAATTGATTGAAAATAACTTTTATCACGTAAAAGATTTCAATTTAATAAAACGTTTTGTTAAGAATAATTAATGATGAGCGCGAATTCTCAATGCTTTTATGCAGATTGGTGTGTTAAAGTAACCGTATCTGTATTCAATCTTTGTTTTAAATCCAGCCTTAATTCAAGTTATTAATTATGAAACACCGTAACTGCAGTCGCAATCTTTCACATAATATGATTGTAATCATAATTTCAAACCTCTTTTCTTAACCATACCCTATTAGTACAACATGTCACGTCAAATTAATTGGAAGTCACTGCCCCGGTAGCAGAAACAGCACGACATCTGCGTGTCGCAGATTCTTGAGAAAACCAACAGAATATTTCATAATTTACAAAGAAAAAACTAAAATTTTTTAAGAAAAGAAGTTTTACATTTCAGCAAATAAAAATTTGTACCGCGTTTTCTAGGATTTAATCCCACTAGTATGTTGTGGCCATCACGAAACTTTCTTCTATATATTTCTAATGGATTTTGGCCCCTCCCCATGCTTGAGGAGAAAGCAATATTCCCAGAAAAAATAAAATTACGCACACAAAAAACTTGAGGACCGTTCCAATTTCCGAATTATCGCAAAAGCAAAGCATAGAGTGAAAATTGAAAGTTATTTTAAAAGCCTTGCTTGAATTAATTACAAATATTTTATTTATTAACAAACATAAGATGGCAACAGTCAAAAATTTTAAATCATTGAGATAATATTTCCGATGCAATTAAAATCACGAGAAATACGCAGGCGACAGTCTACTGCGATTTATCTTTCTTATTATTGCATTAATAAAGCTATTTTTATTCGCAAAAAAAAGAAAGAAAAAATCAGCACCTTTTGGAGCGATTGGTGCCAAAATTGAACCAACGCTTGTTTTCATATAGGTTCATATTTGTTCCAAATTTCATCCAGAACGTAGCATTCCTTTTTGAAATATAGCACTCGCAATGAAAAAGAAAGAACGATCGATTGCACCACCCCCTTTTCAGCTTTTGACGAAAAAATAGAATCAGCTCTTGCACCCTCTAAGGAATACTTGTCGATAAATTTTTGTTTGATTCCGTTCATTATTTCTTGAGATACAGCAGTCACAATTGACGACAAAAAACGTTCTGTAGCTCCACCTCGTTTGAGCTATTGACACCAAAATTTAATCAGCACCTGTATCTGTTAGGGGCAACATATGGACCAAATTTTGTTTGAATCCGCCAGTTATTTCCTGGGGAATAGTAGACATCCTTAACTCAAGAAACGTCCCATTGCTCCACCCCCCTTGGAGGAATTCGCGCCAAAAACCAATGGCACAAGTTCACATAGGGCACATATGTGTACCAAATTTTGTTCGATTTCATGCGGTAGTTTTTGCTGTAGAGCGGCCACAAATAACTGGTCACACACATACGTGACACTCACACGGACACACACACAGACAGACAGAAATTTTCCAAAAATGGTCGAAATGGACTCAACACACCTCAAAACGTTCGAATCCGTCAAAATTCGAAACTCGAAAATTTGCACGAATACAATACTTTCTTCTACATATTAGATATAGAAAAAAGTAAGAATGGTATGTACTTGTTCTATCTGAACACGGATTGTATGGAAAGACAATCATCCGTTTTACAGCCGGAAATGGACAAATCTATTATTTTTAGCGATGTCAGCTTTTGCAGAAGCAAAGTCTCATTCAAATGAGCGGAATACACGCATCAAATTTTTACTTTTCCCCTTCATTCAGATAGATTCGTCTCATCTGGACGTTTGAAAATTGCATACAGTCCGTGGTTGGACAGTATTAGCACCTCATTTTTAACCATTTCTGGAAACCTACTTAGATTTTACGGTTAGTCTAATGTAGGTTTACAGCGCAATGTTTTAACTTTTGATTGGCGTCGTAGAGACTCCTGGGAAAATTCTGCTACTACGCATTTACAGGGTACCAACTTCTTTTAAATGAATTTAACCAGTGGTTGGAAGTAGCGCGCTACAAGTAGCGACGCTACTGTAGTAGCTACATTTTTTAGTAGTTTGTAGTGTAGTGCACTACTTTTTAAAAAAAGTAGTGTAGCGAGTAGTTCGATACAAAAAATAAGTAGTTTGTAGCGATTTCATTAAACTACTTTTAAATAAACTTCCGAAAAAAAAAAGAATCAAAGTTCAAACGAATTTGACTGGTGCAAGTTTTAAACAAGTGCATCAGCGGATACAATGAGAAATAAAGCTCATAAAAATACGAGCTAACCTCAGATATATCGTTTTGACGCCATACATTATATCTACTTGACTCCATTAGTTTGTTTGTCATCGTATTTTTCATACTTCGTCAATATTTATATTGAATAGAGCTTGACTTAAAAAGAAAGTATATGAATTAGAGATAACCGCCAATTTTGTAACTCCTTTGTTTTTCTGGCTGCCGAGGATGTCCCGTGGATGAACATTTTAGATTTCAAAGCGATTATTGTTCCAAGACTGTAAAAGCACTTATTTTCGCGAAAATTAAGGTACAGTAAATCCTGTAAAGTTGACCACCTGTCTATGTTGATCGCTTTTGTCAGGAACGGAATTAGTCCTATCTATATAATAAAGGAAAACCTCTGTAACTTGACCACCTGTCTATCTTGACCACTAATGAACACCAAATTTGGTTTGGAGTATTGTAAAAAACCCTTTGTAAGTTGACCACTTGGTTTATTTTTTTAAACTTTCTTCAGCAAATTATTTTATTTTATTATTTATTTATTATTATTATTATTTCTTTCCTTTTCTTTTTTTCTTTTTGATAGCTTTCCAAAAATGTTTTTAATGCTTTGATGACAGACTAGCATTTTACTAACTAAACAGCAGCATAAAGCTTATGCTGCTCTTTATTCTCCAAACTTGTTTTTCATTTGTTGTTCTATTTGAGATAGCTTTTTGTACTCTGTTCAATGAAAATAAGTTTCAGTAGAAAAGTTCAAAGACTTTTCTTTCAGTTGCAATATGTCGTGGCTACACAGGAATTGTGCTAAAAAGAGCAGGCCCGGATCTATACATTTTAGGCCCCCCCCCCCCCCTGCAACAAAATATGTAGGGTCTCTCCCTAATAGCAAGCAGTGTCTATTTGTAAAGTGAATAAGTCTTAATGCTGTTTTTTTTTTCTATTTTTTCTTCAATTTCTAGGGACATTATCCCCTTTAAGGACGCGGACCCCTCGCACTGCGGGTACGCAGATCTGGGCCTGCTAATGAGTAAAGTTACATGTTTCGCATTTATGAACTGGGAGAGTCGCGCTTATTGCTCTTTGTGCTATAAGTTAAAAACGAAAGTTAGTTGAACTTGAGATTAATAAAAAGTATGAAATATTATATTAAATTAATTGAAAATGGAGAAAGCCAGAGAAAATTAGCCGGCACATATGGAATTTCTAAAACAAGTGTCTAATATAGTTAAAAACAAAGAAAAAATAACAAAACTATTTGAATAGTATTTTTAATTATTGCTTCACGTTCAATAATGTTATACAATGAAAGTGAGTTGAACAGAAAGAATAAGAGTGAATTACTCAAAAACTCATGGTGCAAGAAATCGCAAAAAAAAAATCATTACCGCCCTTTATAAGTTGACCACCTGTCTAAGTTGACCACCAAAGTACTGCACCGCGAGTGGTCAACTTACACAGGTTTCACTGTATCGGTGATTTAGCGAGTTGAAAATTTTGTGAATTTTATATGAACAGATCGAAAGTTGAAAAACAAAAGTATTTCACGAGGATTAAATTTTTGTGATTACAACGGGCACGGAAAAATCGTGAAAATTAAAGTTTCGTAAAAATAGTGCTTCTACTGTGTTCACCAAACAAAGCAGCTGTAAAGGTTATAGAAGATGTTACTAAACTGACCTGACCGGCTAACACTAAATACGAGCATTAGAGTGTTATATGGATGACTCAGTTGCCAAATCGATTACCTCTAATTTTTGAAAAAATTCTCATTTCTGCTTTAATAGTGCTTAATCAATGCTTAGAATGGGAATTTATATTAAAGTTTTGGTTCAATGCATTTCTGATCCTGCGATGGCAGAAAATGCAACACGAGGGCCCATTCACTCCTATAGATAACACTATCTATTTCATCACTTTTCTCGTCTTTCTGTTTTATGGAGTCAATCGATTTGGCAAGTGAAGCATCCATATAAAAGTATGATGACAAAAAAAAATTTTTTTTTGGGGGGGGGGAAGGAAAAAAGAAATAATAGATAATTCTTAGTAATATTCCATGTTCAGATGAGCTAATTTATCAATCTAAACCTTTTTCCGTTCAATCTTCGCACGGTGTGTGTGTGTGTGTGTGTGTATTAAGGTGCCCCCGAAAAATCGAAAGTTTATTTTTCAAATCGCACACCCTCTGTATTTTTATTTTAAAGTCAAAACAATTGTAAAAAATGTTTCATGTAATTTGAACAACGGCAACCAGTGCTGGCTTTCTTCTGAGAGTAAAAATAGCCCTGTGTACTAAACCAAATGATATATATATATATTTTTTCGAAGTTCGAAACTTCACGTTGATAAAACGTTGGAACTATAGCCCCACATGTACCACAAACATATTTATCCAAATTAAAAAAAAAAAAAAACTTTTAAGTATCATACAGTTGGCCTAAAATTTATAATTTTCTTTACCTTCTTTTTTTGATACAAATTTTTAAAAAGCAAGGTAAATTTAACGAAATTATCAAGCTAAAAAATATGAGCAGTAAAGTAGATTATTAGCGTTAAATAGAAATTTTTGCTCTCCTGCAATATTTGAATCTCCAACATAGTACTTAAAAGATATGCATTTTTTAAAGGTTAAGTTAAATTTTTAAATTTAAATTTCTTTTTTTTTTAAATATTATTATTTATTTACAAATGTTGATCTGAAAACGTGTTCGCTAATAATTTTTGAATTTGATATTTTGTTTCAATTAATATGTAAAAGATAAATAGAAAAAAAATCAGTTTTTTGAAGAAAATTATAAATTTTAGGCCAAGTGTGGGATATTTAAATGTTTTTTTTAAATTTGAATAATTGATTTTATGGTGCATGTGAAGTGTGGGATATAGGAGCAACGTTTTATCAACAAAAATTTCGAGTTACTAAAAAAAGATTTTTTTTTTTTTTCGATTTGTCCTGCCATACTCGTATCTATAGGTACGAGTATGGCAGGACAAATTGCTGGCTTAACCTTTCAGACGCCGGTCGGCACGGGTTGCTGTTGTTCAAATTACATGAAACTTTTTTTACAGTTGTTTTAACATAAGAAGAAAAATATAAGAGGGTATGCCACTAGAAAAATCGACTTTCATTTTTTGTGGGGCACCCTAGTCTGTATGCTTTTTATTTACTTATTTTTTGGAAAGTAGCGAAGTAGCGACTACATTTCAAAAGTAGTTTGTAGTTGCTACATTTAAAAAAAAGTAGTTGTAGTTGTAGTTTACTACATTTGTAACGAAGTAGTTGTAGTTGTAGTTCGCTACAAAATAAATGTAGTTTTTCCAACCACTGAATTTAACTATTATTTCTTAATTTTGGATGACTATACAATGTTTTAAACAAGAGCGTTTCTATCATTCAATACCAACAAATACAGTAAAACTATTAAAGTATGAGTGAGTCTCTCAGTTGCTTCTCAGATTAGTCGATTCTCAGAGTTACCCTGAATGAGCATAATTATAAAAAAATCGGTGTCCCCCAGTTTCACTTACACGAAATCCCCCATCGTGTAGGTGAAACTGGGGGGAGGGATGTTCAGTTTCAATCATACCTTTTGATATGTTAAAGGCGGAGGAAATTGGAATTGTCGGCAAAAATGGGGATAAACTCAAAGTTATAAGAAATATTTTTACACTAACAGTTTAAATCCTAACACTGCTAATGAAAATTCATTTAAATCTACACTATTCGTCATTTCTTTTTATTAAATCAATTTATATTGTTTTATTCATGCTTATTTCGTTTCACTTTTTTAAATCATCACACGTTAAACTAGATTTAAATACGCAACCCCATCTTCAAAATCTTACCTAATTCTTTAGAGAGAGAAAGAGAGAGCAGCCAATTCATAACTCCCTTTTCCTGATAGCCCCCAGGTCTAACTGCATCGAATGGGTGAGATACGGGGTTGTTTAACCTCTTTCTGCACCTCCTTCTGTTGACCGAATTTTAAGAAACAGGTACACGGAACATCTTTGCGGATCGCACGTGTATGATATCCTCTTCGAAAACGATTCCTTTGTTTTTAGTATTAATGAAACTGATCGGTTACAATTTATTTTATTTTTAGCCAATGTTTATTTTGAGACAAAAATTCAGTTTTCTTCCTGTATCTTGAAGGTAAGCAGAATACGCCCCCCCCCCCCTCCTTTTAAAAGGTAAAGTTAGAACTGTTTGTTTCTTTTCCGAACATGTGCATAATTTAACCCTGAACTGGCGAGGATTTTTTTTTTGGCGTTTGTGGTGAGGTGGGGCAGTAGCGTCACTGAGTGCGTCGTTCCGCTCCGTGTCCACCCATCTAGGAGGTAACGTGTGGTTTAAAATTAGTATATTTAAGAAAAATAATAAAATTTGATTTAATAAATTTATTAATTAAAACTGTTCAAAAAAAAACCGTTTCATTTTTTATTTTTTTAGAAGGTTAGTGTTGACAGAAGTTTGTACGCGAAAGTTCATGAGCTTAATCTATATATATAAAAGTGGAGTTTGGTAAATTTGTTTCCTAAGATCTCAGAAACTACCCGGCAGATTTGGCTGAAACTTTCACCGTTTGTTCTTTTTGGTACTGGGGAGGTTTGTAGACCAGTTCGAAAAAAATCCGATTGATAGTTCCTTTTTTATTCTAATTTTTCCAAGTTTTCGCATAAATGCCCCAATATGACGGTGAAAAAATACGTGCACATATTAAAATTATGTGTCCATCGAAAGCGCCAATTTTTCTGCTGAAGATGGCATCTGTTCGAAGTTTCTAAGTTGTATAAAAAACGAGTTATGAGCTTTTTTGTTCCCTGTTCGAAGGCTTTCATCAACCCAAGTCATTATTTAGTGTGTCATTTCAACTCCTAAGAATTGTTGTATTGTTGAATATTTTTGCGTTTCGTCTGACTTTTTGAGGCTTTTCTCAAGTCAAATCTTAAAGTAACGTTTTTCCACAAGATTGGCTAAAAATAAATGGATTTGGCTGATCATTTTACTTTTAAACGGAACTTATGTAATTAATGGTTTATTATTATTATTTATGCTGATTGGACACTTGCTCACTATATCCAACCAACCATCAGAAATATCGCCAGAATTTTTTCAGAAAGATTTCAGTAGCTGATGCATTTGGCAGTTTTTCCACTGTCGCTGTTTTTGAGCCCAAAGACTACGTAATCATGTTTCTCAGCTTTCACCATATAAACAAAATATCGCCAATCAAAGATACTTAAAAAAAAAAAAAAAAAAAAAAAAAAAAAACTGTGTAAAATAATTCAACAACTAAATTAGGCAAATCCATAAACCGCACAAAAACTTCCATTAATTTTTCTTTTTGCACGATTTTAAACAATCGCCAAATTTTACTACTTATTTTGGAAATATTTCGGATGAAACCGTTTAGCGCCATTCTATTTTGACCAAAAGTATCTCAGCATCTGGCGACAATATTTCTATAATAAAAATTAGTAAGGAGGGGGAGTATTATCGAAAGTGTCCCAAAATGATTCTCGCAAATTTGGTAAGATTTTAAACCACACCAAGTGCCCACAAAAATTGAAATTTCCCAAAATAACTAAAGCAAGTGTAAGGGGAACACGGGCGGCTACATTTTTTAAAACAGTTCGTACATCAATAACCATAAAAAGAAGGTTTTAGATTTAAAAAAAAAAAAAAAAAAAACTAACAGATAAATCTTTTTAAACATGTAAAGTTTAATTTCATATTTCGGAAATTCTTTAAATTTGTATATGCTTAAATGTCGTGCTTTCGTTTTTAATTGAATACTATTTTGTTCTTTATACTTATTGCTATTTTAGTTTAATGAGTAAGGAAGAAGCTCGATTTTTAATCACGTCAAAAAGGTTTGTTTTAAATTCTTTCGCTTAAAACAGAAAACAAGGGCAAGTAACGATAGTTTCTCATAATTATTACTGACTCAGGCAACGCCGGGTATTTTTGCTAGTTATCTAACTAAATCATGAATTTCGACTTAGTGTTACAATAATCAAAAGTTATTTCTATGGTCCCAATTAAGAATAAGATGAAGAACTTTAAAGTAATTTAAAGTTTTTGTAAGCTGCTGTATACTGGGATCTACTTTCAGCAAAGAAGGTTTATGTGGATGGTTTTACAATTAGCACTGTAAGTTTAGTGAGCAGGGCAGTGTAACAAAAAGCAAAGTGGAGAAAGAACAGAATGTTGGATTTTATGGATATAACTTTTTTTTTAATCAAAAGACCAATTTACAAAAATGCTAAGAAAGTTCTTCTTCCTTTATACGAAAGTTTGGTAAGACCTTAAGTTTAGTGAGCAATGCAGTGTAGCAAAAAACAAAGTGAAGAAAGAACAGAGTAGAGATTTATACTGATAAAACTGTTTTATCAATTGGTTATCTTAAAAAATTCCAAGGTTCCTTGGAATAAAATTCCGTAAAAATTCCGTAATAATTGTATAAAATTCCTTATAAAGTGACCTTTATACGGAAGTTTGGTAAGACTTTATTTTGGAGTATGCTGTTCAGTTTTGGTCTCCTTATCTTAAGAAAAACGTTAATTTATTAGAAATGAGTTCAAAGGAGGGCAACGAGGTCAGTAAATAGCTATATCATTTAGATCATGTTTCCAAGTTTAGAATGCTTAATATGTATAGTCTTCAGCAATGGAGAGTAAGAGGGGATATGATTCAGTTACTTAAGTTTATTAAAATACAGGGTGATTATGGGCTACATTTCTCCACCGATATCAAAACCTAGGATCATTGTTTCAAGCTTTTCAAATCCCAAACTAATCTTGTAATCACGAAAAATGACTACTTCAACAGGGGCACGCATTTGGAATGGTTTATCAGAAGCAGCAGTTACGTACAACGCGATGATTAGTTTCAAGAGAGCTCTTGATGTTCATTGGGGATGATAAATTGACTAGGACCAGTCTAGCTGGCCCCAGAATCTGTTGCTGGTTGTCACTTCTGTACTTGTGTTTATATTTGTGTGTAAGTTAGCAAAAAATTACCTTATGTGTTTCTTTTTCTGAAACTAATCAATGAAAATATTTTCTTGCTAGTTTTGCTTTCAAAAATCACAAAGTTTGATCATGAATTAAATTTAATTGAAAATTATATATTTGATTAAGTTGAAGTAATTCAAAAAACTGTTTTTAGCCTACTTTCCCAGTAAAAGTCAGAAAAAGAAGAAAAAAGCATGAAAGAAGGCTTAATTCATCTTAAAAATATCGCGAAAAACAAAAAAAAGTCAAAAATAAATAAAATAATTAAATAAATATCGAAAAATTAAAAATTGGAAAGTAGGGTATGAGATGGGGAAAAATGTCTGTCGGTCTGTCTGTCGGTCCGTCGGTCTGTTGGTCTGTCTGTCTGTCTGTCCCCCCCCCCCCCCCCAATAACTTTTGAATGAATAGTCCGATTCGAAAAAACTTTTTTTTGTTCGAAAGAGTATTAGAAAGTAGTATGGGTATACGGGAAAGTAGGCTCGTCTAGTTCTAGACAGAACTTCTTGTTACTTTTTCTTTTCTTTTTTTTTTCAATTTGAAACTATATTGTCTATGGACACTCCTCTTGAAGTACTTTTGCTTTTAACAAATCTTGATTCAAATGTTACCGTCATCCATTTATGTAAAATTCATGCATAGGGGCAACTTCACTTGAAACTATTGTATCATTATTTTTTCCGGTATTATTACTATAACACTGCTACTACTATTACATTACTAAAATCTGCTACTACTATTACTAAAAGTAGCATTTATACTGAACTCTTAAATTATTTGGTTAATTTATCGACCCAATTAAAAGGAAATCCCTGGAATTCATTGTCCGAATTATGACAAATTCTTCAAAATAAATAAATAAATCTAATTTTGGGTTTGGTGAGGATAAACGCAAAGCGACTGAAATGTACCTCTAAGGAAAGTTTTAAAATCTCTCCCAAAGTTCGCCTTTCATAAGCTTTGAGAAACCACAACACTTTTTGTCGTAATAGAACCTGCTAAAGCAGTGAATCGGCAAAGTGTAAATATGTAATGACAAGCTGCAAAGATATACCGCCAAGTAAAACAGTGCTTAAATCCTACTAAACGTTACACGCACAATTAAAATTCACGCTGTGTCTTGGCGAGATCTCAAGCGAGGACTTAGCGTAATTGTAAATGCAGAACTCATGCAGTAAGAAGCTTGAAAAATAATGTAAGGGGTACAGTTGGTTTTCATGCCGTTAGTTACCTAACTCACAAACACGTAGAAAGAGCCGTTAGCACTACGTTGAGCCTTGATGCTGTTTATGCTAAAAACAGTTATTATTCCTCCTTTAATTAACGTAGAAGATTCAGACAAATTATGCCTTATGAAAAAAAACCCTGCCTTTCAAATGGTGAAAAAATTTTTACATTTTTAAAGCATTATTGGCGAATTTATTAGAAAACTAGCTTCAAGTTGGAATAAAAGGAATTTGAAAGAAAAAACATTTATTTATAAAATTGGAATTTTTCGTTTTTAAATGGCTTCAAGTTGTACATTTTTGGCAGCAAAAATAGATAGTGCCCTTTTTTTTTTTTAATGCACTTGAAAAATAGAAATGTATAAAATGTAACTTCTCTTTTGAAATTTGTTTCTTTGCGATATTTAAAATAATCGGAGTGTGGAACTGATAGATAGTTTTAACTGTATACTTGTCGTATTGTGTAGTAATCAAGTTCAAAATCACACTCAAACCTGCTTTTTAACAGAAGGTAGGGAACGTATTAAAAAGGAAGAAAAACAAACATACCCTTGTAATTCATGTTTCTTAGCATTTTGCTTCACGAAAAAAAAAATTTTTTCCGCTAAGAGATTTAAAAAAAAAATAGTGTCATAACGCATCCAGCTTTCCCTTAAATATGGCATTTTTGGGGAACTGCTGGGAATTATGTTCGTAAATTAATTTGTAATGGTTAACCTAGAATTGGTTGGGCCTTAGTGCTCTTTCAATTATTGAATAATAATTTTTTCAATATTTTAGAATAAATTTGTTACTTTCTCAATTATAAATATATTTAGGTAATGCAATTTGATAAACTAGATGTTGCTGAAAACAATTTATATCATTACAATGTAACAAAGAATTTTGGAAATCAACATGAAATATTACCAATTCAAAGTATTAAAGAAATGCGCATTAAAAACAATAGATTGGTATTTAAAGTATATATATTAATGTATTATTACAAAAAGAATTTAAAGTACAAACGGCAATCATCTGGACTTCCAAACGTTATTGTTTTCCTATTAACAGAGTAAACTAGCAAATGTCAAAACAAAAAGCTAAAAGTTAATATACGTAGCAACTTTAAGTAGTTTTTGAAACATAGCTGAAAAGCGTTAAAAATTTAGACACATAAACCATAAACTAAAGAATTTGCCGAAGTTGCTATAAAAAATTAGTTCAGAAATGCAAAAATTTGTTTCTACTGTTTGACCACGGATTATATGGAATTGGCAAACATCCAGCTAAGGCGACTCCATCTGAATGAGGGGAAAAATAAAAATTTGATGCGCGTATTCCGCTCATTTGAATGAGACTCTGCTTAATTTAGAGGCTAACATACATCTGCAAAATCTGACATCCCTGAAAACTAATAGATGCTTCCATTTCCGCCTGTGAAACGGATGTTTGCCTTTCCATACAATCCGTGGTTAGACAGTAAGAGTATGTATAGTGAAATTACATTCGATTCTTATTTAAGATATTTTTTTGCTAGATAAGTAGCAATTCATTAAAAAATATTCATCTTTTTAACAAACGATAGACGATGAATAAAAATTCACACCCATTTCCATGAATGCTCAACTTTTGCATTTCATCAGTGCGTAATTTCTACAACAAATACAGTTAAGAGTAATTTTATACACAGTTAAGAGTAATTAGAAAAGTATTAGACAAGTTATTATAGAAAAAATATGTTATTACGATAACTTGAAGGACAAAGGGCATAATAGAGAAAGACATCAGACATAAAAAGTTACAAACAATATATAATGTATATGTGGGTCACCTAAAATAATACGCTGAGCATGACATAGAAAACAACATAAATTTTCTCGCTTAATTTGACATGATAGTATTTTATGTCTGCTTTCAATAATTTTTGGAATTCCACGTTATTTTGACTTCAATCACGTCAACTTTCGTATATAATTTATCCCAAATCACACACAAGTCAGTCATGTTTTTCCCAAATAGTTCACTCACGTAATCACTGATTGAGCTACATAGTACCATTTCTCACAGCAAAACATTAAAAGTTATTAATTAAGTTTTCTTCAAATTGTGTAAATTTAAAAAACGATTTACTTCAAGAAAAGTGAACTGGAAATCATTTTTACCTTGAACATAATACTGGTTTTCTAATTCAAATTATGTCACTCAAAGTCAGTCATTTCCTCTGGATAGTTCTACTCGAAATTAACTTATCAGTATTTTTGCGCTTCCTTTTAAGTACTAAAATGAGTTCTGTATGAAGATAGGATCCTTTTTCATTTCTTAGTTACATTGTAATGAAATAAATTGTTTTCAGCAACATCTAGTATGTCAACTTGATAAACACGTACCTGTGTAGCTGCTTCCGTAGGTAGGAAAGCACCGCCATGTGTTTTAGTGATATGGCGTTCTATTCCAGGAGGTCTCGGGGAGGGCCGGTGGAAGTAGGAAAGGTATGTTCTGGCTCGAAGCGCTCGATTAGTGATTTGAGCCTAACTTTGAAATGAAGTTGTGCGCTTAGTATTTAACAAAGATATGTATATATATTATAGATACTCATTTTGTTCATAATTTTAACCTCTACAAGTAATCTGCCCATATGTATGGCCATTGGAAGAGTTATTTTTGAGATATTGTTATATTATTGAAAAAACAGGTGTTTTTTTGTCACTAATTTGGCCGTAAAGCTCACTTAGTAGAAGAGGGAAAACTTAGTAAGGTCATTCCAGACCCATACCGCATAAATTAAAACAATTTCCAGTTTTCCACCACTTACTTCCGTATTCAAATCCCCAACCGCTGGGCTAAACTTAAAGAAAGAACGCATGAAAACAGGTTTAGCAATGCTGAGAAATTAATCTTTTTGAGGAGTAATAAAAAAATTTCGTACTCATTTGTTAAAAAAATTTGCGTGTAACATCTTTTCTCTTCAATGGTGACATTTTTTGATGTTTAAATTTCTTTAACATTTTGAGGTGCTGTCGGACTAATGTTTAAAAAAAATGTGCATGTGAAGAAAAGAAAAAAAATTTCTAGTAACATTTCAAAAATGTGCATGTGAAGAAAAGAAAAAAAATTTCTAGTAACATTTCAAAAATGTGCATGTGAAGAAAAGAAAAAAAATTTCTAGTAACATTTCATTTTAACTAATGCCTTTTGAATATTAGCCGACTTCAGAGCATACGGACAATGATCGAAGTTCAAGATCAAAACTGAGAACGGATCAACCTGTTTGCAACGTACCGACAACCCAGTTATGCCATTCAGAGATTGCAGTTTCGTACTTATTCTGGACTCATCAGTCTGGAATAATCAATAACTGAGCTGGAGACAGATGTCATCTCCCAGAAGCTAAGAGCGTTAACAAAATGATAGCTAAAATAAATTTCGCACACCAGCGAGAGTCCGCAGCAATGGTGCAGTTTGACTCGTCAATTAATGGCAAAGCTCGGCAAAAAGCAATAAGTTTCCGCTCTTAACTTAGAGCTAAAGTAGAACTACATGCAATATACCAACAGCCAGGTTATGACATCCAGAGGCTGCAGTTTCGTACTTATTCTGGACTCATCAGTCTGGAGTAGTCAATAACTGAGCTGGAGACAGATGTCATCTCCCAGAAGCTGAGAGCGTTAACAAAATGGTAGCCAAAATAAATTTTGCACATCACCAACGAGAGTCCGCAGCAATGGTGCAGTTCGACTCGTCAATTAATGGCAAAGCTCAGCAAAAAGCAATAAGTTTCCGCCCTTAACTTAGAGTTAAAGTAGAACTACATGCAATATACCAACAGCCAGGTTATGACATCCAGAGACTGCATTTGCGTTCTTGTTATGGACTCATCAGTCTGGAATAGTGAACAACCGACCTGGAGACAGATGTCTTCAGCTGAGAGTACCAACAAGCTGATAGCTAAAATAAATTGCGCACACCGAATCAAACTACTTTTGTGATCAAATTGTGTTTCGAAACTTTTTGAAGAAAAATGTTTTGTGATAAGATAATATATTACGTAGTTTTAGATAATATCAAACACGTTTCAGTAGAAGATTTAGTGTTAGTTACATATAAGGTTTAAGAGCTTTGCTTGATGGATGTTAAACTTTCTTAATTTTAAGTATGAAGTAAAGAGTTAAAGTTAAGTGCAAAACAAATTGCTATTCTTCATGTTTTTCGGGGAGAAAATTGAGACCCTTTATTTCACGAAATTTGGTCCTCGAAGATTTCAGTTTATTCAAAATTAATTTATGTTTCAAAACATGCAATGTGCAAAGTCATTTTTAGTTTAAAATAAACGGTTTAATTTCATATCTGTAAAAAGTTTAAGAATCAAATTAAACATGATATTTTTGGGTTTACTACTATCATCAAGTAGCTAACCAAATTCTATAGTCACATCGATATGACTAACAAAATGGCATCATTCTCCTCCTATTAAAAAGTTAATTACGTCTCATCCTGAAATCACGTGGCTTGCTCAGTTAATAAAGTTACTCGAATTTGAAACAAGAAATAAGTTTTAAACTGAGTTGAGAAAAAAGTGCAATAATGAAATTTAAATTAAAAATAAAACGAAATTTTAAAATAAAAATAATTGCAATTGCAAAACAGTGCTGAGTGTTAATTATGTTTGTACGAGTACGTAACAGCGTTTTTTTTTTCTTTTTTGGCAACGAATAATTGACTTGTATCCGTGGCCAAATGGAACGATATGAAGTCCGTTAACAAAATGGATTTAAATAATGGGATCATGAAAAGCATCGGCGCATGACAAGGCAATTACTTTCTCCGAGAAATAATTTAATACTAGTTTCAGTTTCCCTTTTTGTTCCGAATCACTAATTCAATGCATTTGCAATGAATATGAAATTGATACTTCACAGTAATTGTCTTCATTTCTGCAAAGCTCCATTTGAACTACATTTTCACCTCCGTTTGCGTGAATTTAGCATTGCAGAGGAATGTGCTCTTACCTGAAAGAAAAGATGTGTTTATGTTTTTACTTCAGCAACTGTGATCAAGAATGAGTAGACTTTGCTGTAGGTGTGAATTTTCAAATATAATTCTGAATTAACAGACACTCTATTATAGTTATATAGTTCTGTAGCAGCTTTTAGATAAAAAAGGATTCTTTTGAAATTTTTGAACTATTTTTTACCAGTTATTCTAGATAGCATTGATGACCTTCAAGATCTTCGGTTGTGTATTATTCTGCAATGGATTTCGTTGCATTTTACTGCACTAAAACAATTGAATGAGCTTTACATTAGAAGTTCTACACACTTTCCTTTTTTCTTTTTTTTTTTTTTTGCCGAAATGTAAATTGTAGTTAACTTGTGAATTCCAACGTACGTTTAATTTCCTTGGGTAGCAAAGCTAATAAATATTTAGAGGAAGGTTGCCGTCAATGAATCACATAACAATTTTCGATTTTTTTAGAAAGGAAATCCAACTTAAATTTCACGTTAATTATAGGAACAAAATCTCAGTATATTTCTCTTTTAATAATAATATTAACTTTCATGATAAATATAGACAGAAAAAAAATGAAAATTTAAAACAAATATTTTAGCATGTGGTCCATTCATGGCTACCGGTTGCTATGGATGGACCATCGAGTTTCAATCGATGGATCATATTCTCAAATTAAAAAATCAATGCGTAACTTACAAATATTTATACCAGGTGTTTAATAAACACTACAAAAAACAATAAGTTACAGAAAAATAGATTTATTTTCTGGAATGTTTTATTTTCGTATAAGAGGAATGTAAAAAAACCCATCACTCACACAACTGTTGTCATCACACCTCATTCACCACTTGATATTTTCCCAACCAGTGCAACACCCTTCTTAGATAATACCTTTTCATCCTCTTTTGAACTTTTGGGAGTTTTGTTAAATTCATTTTGAAAATTTTCGTTCGACGCAAGTTTGTACTTGTTCTCTAAAATGTCAAAGAACTTATTGGCAATTTTATTACTGAAATCAGAAGCTACAGTCTCAAACTACCAGAGAATATAATACTAACAGACTTTTTGTCTTAATTAAATCCGTGGGACACATTTTTTTTCTCAACCTCTTGACAGACCCATTCCCCCAATTTTTTAGAAGTAATTCCAAAAAGTCTTCGCTAGTTTCAAAACATGATTCACTAAATAATATTTTTATTTCGGAGGGCTTATCTCTTTAATTTTTAATAAGTGCCTAATTTAAAAATAAATAGGTTTTTATCTTCCATGCGACTGTTTAAAGTTGCAAAAAAAGTTCAGAACTCTATATTGTCGGCAAACTACGTTAAAGTCCATACCATCATACCATTTCTGCAAGCTACTGTAGCACGTTACGTACTCTCACTTTTCCACTGGCCATATTTTACTAATCTTTGCATTTTTATGGAACAGCAAAAGTATTTGAAACTGTATTATTATGTTATAATTTTTTAACACATTTTATAAAAAAAATTGACTTGAAATTATATTAAAGTATAAGAGCTTTCATGAATTAATTTTTTCTATATCATATTTATTTTTTAAAAAATGAGCGATTTTCGAAGGTAGTTGAGCTGAAGTTACAAAAATATTAGAGATTTTCCATGAATGAACCACTTTGTCAGAAGGTCCATTCGTGAAAACACCTAGCGGTCCAATGATAACAATTGCGTCATTTTGAATATTTTTATAGGTGTTACTGTTGTGACGAATCTAGATAAAGCAAGAGGTATGGGGAATTGTACTTGAAAAGGCACTCTTTTAAGTTAATGCTCACGTTTAATTGATCAGTGATATTCAAAACATGTTATAACTAAATGAAAATCTCAATAATTAGTAAGATAGTGGTAGAAATCTTTTCTAACCGATTAACAATATGATGAAATAATTTTAGCTACTTGATGACTCTGCAGTAGAATGTTTTAAGACAAAGGAAGGTACTAAAACTGATTATGCGTCTGCACAAACTCTAGTACGGGAAATATCTTCGTGGTCTAGTCAGAAAACCGGTTCATTGACGGCAACCTTCCCCAAAAAATGAGGTGTCCAGAAATAATTTAGTACCTCAAATGCAGTATGAAATTTTATTTCATCTGTCTTAAATTTAAAAAAAAAGATAATTTATTAAAAGTACGGTTTTCTGTTAGTTATGTATGATTTTTCAGAGGTTTTTGATTTTTTAGGTTATTTATTGAAATAAAGTTTATTTAGAAATGAAATTAAACGTATAACTAAAATGAAATTCAAGAGAATTTGAAATTAAATTTAAGATGAGTCATTTAAAATAATTGTGCAATGAACAGAAGTCACATAATGGGGTCGTTTTCAAAATTTTAAAAGTATTTTTTTCTGAAAGAGCATGTTTAAAAACATAGGATCTGACCATTTTTTAAATAATTTGACTTAGTTTAATATTTTTAAAAAATTACTTAAATCGATGCGCTTTCATTGTTTACCCTTCTGCTGATGACATCACAAATGATGAAATGCCATTTACTGTTGCTATTTTCACAGAATGTCATATTTAATTCGCATCTTTACTCACGAGTACTAGCAACGATTGGTTGATAGCAAGCGTAGAGCGCAATATTTAATTCGCTTCTTGATTATCATAACGTGGAAATGTGATTGACAGATGCGGCTAAGTACCGGGTGGTTACAAATAGTGATGTGCGGGATCGTTAAAAAAGTAGATCCGCGGATACGGATACGGATCCGGATTATTAGCGTCAAGATTCCCGGATACGGATCTCAAATTTTTTTTTTTTTTACCCAATTCAACTATCCAAGTGTAAAATTTGTTACGGAAGGTATTCCCGTCAGAATAATGGCAGTTTCTTCAAAAAATGTCAACTGCGACAAAAATATAATCAAGACTATGATTTACTCTTTATTGAAATCTCCGTTAAAATTGAGGGAGTGTTGGACGGAATGGGTCAGCGCTACATTAATGCTTAGATGGAATGTGAAAAATTATTTCTAGCTTACTCGGTAGATGTAGGATACAGGAGCAAGAGTGTAAAACTGCTGCTGGACAGGGTAGAAATAATCTTTCCCATTTTATTTCAGCATAAATGCAGCTCTGACCCATTCGACCGAACTTCTCCGACCGACGAAATACAGAGTCGGGAACACCTTTACAAACAGTAAATAGAGAATTTAATCTCACTTTTTTCAAAGGATGCTGAGAAAAACAAAAATGAAGAATAACAGAAACCCCAAATAAATAACAAAAACTAATATTCAATTAAAAATAAAAAAATAAAAAAAACATGAGCCGACCTCATATTAAAATGAATTTCGCGGGTCAGAACACACATTTGTTAACACGTATGACTGACAGCAGGTAAAAATTTTAAATCATTGAGCTTTTTCTCCTTATCTTCCGACTATGAAATCGCTACCAATCACGCGTATAAAGGCTTAGAATTGCATTTAAAATTTACTTAAAAAAATTATAGCGCCTACTGTATATAAGTTGAAAGTTTCAAACAAATATCAAACGCAGAAAACTTCGTTCTTTCAATTAGGGCCCAACATTTTTAACGAACGGGTAAATTTTTACTACCATAATTGTGAAGAACGTTAAATCGGTTTTTAATTAATATCTCCGGTAATTAAAGTTCTACAAAAATGAGGCCCAAGCTAAGAACACTTTCGATCAATTCTCCATTTGAACGAAAAATGAACTTCCAAAATCGGTTCATCTGTTTAGGAGCTACGATGCCACAAAAAGACACATTGATACACACTTTTAAAACTCTTTTCCCCTTCCTTTTTGCAACAGGGGGGGGGTACATATTGGCTTCTGAAATGATACCTTTTAATTTAAATAGGGAATAAAACCTAATTTAAACGGAATTTAAGAGTCTTTTATTCAAATATTTAAAAATTTTTAGAATAGAAATGATCCGTTTAAGATCCGTCAAAAAAGTAACGGATACGGATCTTTTTTTTCCCTCGGATATCCGGAACATCACTAGTTATAAAATAAATTTTTTCTATTTGGAGCAGTCTGTAGCTTGAAGGAATTATCCGATTGTAACCAAAATTGGAACAATTACTAATCTTGAAGTGGGAATACAATAAAAAAATTTAGTTTCTACAATCAATGGTAGTGTGCGCTGCAGCCTTCAAGAGATGTCGTTGACAATGCAAACACTGTAGTAATCATGAGAAAATTAAAGAAACAGTCATTTCTACCAGTAACGTGGCACGAGATGTGTTTTTGACTTTGGGGGTTCTTAAAGTCTAATGTGCTCCGTAGAGATATCACATATCTCAGTGAACTGAAAGGTAACATTGCTCAACATGTGTGAAACATCACATCTGATGCCTTGCATTCCACAGTTGTAAACTTCGCAGACCGCTTGTATTGTGTCCGCCATTTCAATGGTCAAGTCGCGGAACCTGAACTTGATCGGCACCGTCAGGCACGAGCGTAATATGCCTGTAACAATATTAAATAAACCACATAGCATTACATGCCAATTCTTTCCTCTTGTATCACACATTATCAATTCAAAAACGCTACCTGTAGGCAAATTTTGCAACTAAAATTTTTTATTGCACCATCCTTCTTCCCCCTTTAAGATTAGTAAGGGTTCCAATTTTGGTTGCAATCGGATGATTTCTTCAAGCGCCAGACTGCTCCAAATGGAAATACTTATTTTATAACCACCCGGTACATCATTTGTGACGTCATAAAGATCACGCCTCGTTTTCAAAATCGGACATTTAAAAAAATTAATTAAAAATTAAGCGTTGAGAAAATGAAAGTCTTTTCTCATCCCATGTTGCTATTATTATTATTATTTTTTGCTTATTTTATCAATTTCAGTGACTAAAAGTAGTACTTTTGACTGAAGGAAACGCCCCCATTCAAAACTTTAAGTGTCCAATAAATTAGTGAGTCATTGCATGTACAGTTAACCCTCGTTTATCGCGGTTAATTCGTTCCAGACTTCACCGCGTTAACTGAATTTCCGCGAAGTAAGATTCTGTATTTATAAACCGAATACTTTCCTAATTAGAGGGCATAAAACTTACTGAAGACAATTTAAATAGGTTTTTAACATAGTTAGAGCCCCGTAGACATGAAACAGCACCCTTATTCAACATTACATTTGTATTACTTAATATATTGCACAAAATATGAGAAAACGAGATATATTAGACGGAATCGATATCACATTAATTATTGGGAAATAAAGCACACACACACACACGCACACATATGCAGTTCTTACACACTACTACTAACCTATGAAAATAGCTCAACTTCAACTTGTTCAATGATGAATTAATTTCCAGTTAGTGACCGTATGTGCATCCTTTCTTCCTCTACATTTATCCTCATCAAAGGTATTATTCATACAGCTTTAAAAGCTAGTACGTTGTTGAACACCATTAGAGATGTATTTATCCCCTAGTAATTATACAGTGATTTATACTTTGCAGTTAGCGTTTAAGGTTAAATTGAGATAAACTTTCTTCGGCGATTTTAAACCTCCACTCCCTCAACTGGTACAACTAGAAGCCCTAAGAAGAGCTTACCTTACTCAAAAGACATAATTTGTAATTCTCTTGTAAGAAAGTTTAAATTAGAACATAAAAAAGACTCAATGCTATAATTGAAAAAAAAAAAAAAAAAAAAAAAACCGCGATGTAGTGAAACCGCGAAAGTCGAAGCGCGAAGTAGCGAGGGACGACTGTAGTGATAACACTAAATTTCTGTTAAATAAAGAACTCTTTAAGTTGCTAAAATTTTCTACAATGGAGTTGTTTCCTTCAGTCAAAAATACTATTTTTAGTCACAGTAATTGATAGAATAAGCAAAAAAAAAAAAAAAAACATGCACCCAGAAAATACTTTCATTTTCCTAACAGTTATTTTTGAATTAATTTTTTAAAATGTCCGATTTTTCAACCAAGGCGTGGTCTTTATGACGTCACAAATGATGTCCTTTGGCGCATTTTTCACTGCGTTTCCACGTTATGATAATCAAGCAGCGAATTAAGAATTGCCTCTACGCTTGCTATCAACCATATCGTTGCCAGTACACGTGAGTAAAGATGCGAATTAAATATTGTGCTCTTCTGAATGGCAACAGTGAATGGTATTTCATCATTTGTGATGTCATTGGCAGAAGCGTTAAACAATGAAAGCGCACCGATTAAAGTAATTTTTTACAAATATTAAACTTTGTCAAATTATTTGAAAAATGGTCAGGTCAAATGTTTTTAAGCATGCTCTTTCAGAAAAAAATATTTTTAAAATTTTGGAAACGACTCCATTGCTAAAAAAGGTGTTTGAATAGATGTTGTTAATTGTAAACAGTTTTTCCACTGCACCCTCCCCCCCCCCAAAAAAAAAACTTTTCGTTTTTTCTTTACGTTGTTGTCTTTAATCTGTACTTGAATCATAAAGGTATTATTTTTTTACTTAACTGGACATGGTTTTGCTTATTCTAAAAGATCGATATCAACTGTTGGTCTAAAATTTCTGTTTTCCTTTTCTACACTCAGGTTTTTAATTCTTTCAAGATGTGCTTAATGAGATTTAAGTCGAGAAAATGGCTGAATTTTTATTTGCTTTGGTAAAATAACTAAAGCATTCCTCACATTTAAAACTAGAAAGTATAAAAGGAAATGTTTATATTTAATGCATCTATAAACGAAATTTTATCAGCCTTCAATGCATGTCGCTCAAAATTTTTTATTTCAATGCCAAATAATTTGATTTTCATAAAATTTCATGTTTTCGTTGGGATTACATTTTAGTAGCTATACTCAGTTCACAAATTATTCTTTTTATTAGATGACATAAAAAACTTTTTTGGCTAATGATTTATATTTAGGTATCATTAAAAATTGTACAGCTATGCTTTTCTGAATTGTTTACATTACTTTGAAAAAAAAAAAGGTTCTAAGATTATAAAATTAAAGTCCCTGAAAGCATTTTATAACATTACTGGAGCTGTAAGCGGAAGGCTTTTCTTTATTTAAGGGGGAAATTTTGCTAACCCTTTAAGAATTGGGGTTTAGTTTTCTAGATTGCACATACTGTTACAAGGGTGTATCGAGTTCCTCCGAAAATAACTGAAAAGCTACTCCTCATTGTGAACAATAATTTTAATCTTTTCAAACACTTTCATTTGAAAAAATTCTCATTATATTAGGTCCCTCCCAAAAGCAATTCCAAAACACGCAACCATATTGTTAAAATCTTTGCACTAGATTTTTAGTATAAGATCTTTGTTTACATTTTAATAAATTACCCTGTGGTTGAAGGTCAAAATTTCGGGTTATCAAAAATCAAACCTTTCAAAAAAAAAAAAACTATATTTTACATAACCTAATATTATCTAAACAGATTTAATAATTTGCTTGTCTTTGTAGTTCACACCTAAATGTACTTTTTGATCAAAAAACTATCGATAGAACATATTTTCGAAGCATCAATTTATCAATATAGCGACATTAAGGTGATCCAAAAATACATGCAAAAAAAAGTTCCTCCTAAATAACAGAACACCCCTCAATATTTTTAGAATTGTAGATAGTAATATACTGGAAGAATTTTAGCTTCCTACTTCAACTGAAGGAGGGTGCTCAACCCCCTCCCCAAAACTTCATAAGTATGGTGAGGGGGGTTAAAAAATACATTGAACTGAAAAAACAATGCCACATATTATACTATACACGAGTGATATCCATATACATTGCAATAAAATAATTATTTACAAAAAAATGCAGGGGAAATTAAATGTTTCTAAATTTGTGACATTTTCTATGCTATGGCTAATGTTAAATTGAGGGGTCATTGAGCACCCTCTTAAAATTTGAGTAAAAAACTAAAACTTTTACAGCATAATACTATTAGTAAGTCTAAAAAAAAATAGGGGATGTCCTGGACTCTAGCTGAAAAAAAGTTTTTTTGAACCACCATTAGCGACATTCGGAAAAATGGTTTGCCTCTCGACTTTTTTACCAATCAATGAATTTCTTCAATCTTAAAAAATACGCATAAGTTTTCATTTCAAGTCCTACTTTTTAACATTATCGAAAAGGATATTCTTAAAGTTTTTACACCTTCATTTTATACTGTTTTACAACTACCGTCTACCACTCTATCGATTATCATAGAATCGTTTTCATAAACTGAACTGCAAACACATTACACATCTATGACTCAGTGTAAGTTTCGTGAAACAAAATTTATCTCGGGCATAAAGAAGGTAAGCAAGAGAACCTCTGGAATTATTCACGCGTATTCCGAAACCTTCAATTCCTTTTCGATACCAAGCTTGTAGTAGATATTCATGCAATAATTTTCAAAATAACTTTTATTTTATGGTTCAATCGATTAATGACTTCGCCATTAGTCACTACATTACCTTACAAATAGTTCGTTATCAGATATTCATATCAACTGTTCAACATAAAGTTGCAGTTTTAAAGCTATTATTCATATCTATTAACCTTCCCTGACCACAGTTTTGAAAATAAAAACCAAAGACCAGAAGTTTCCCAACTGTCTTCAGATTCGGAGATGCTCACCTTCCCCTTCATCGTCCACAGCAATTACCACAAAATCTCAGAAAGAAATGGTACCGATATACATTCGGCCAATGGCCGGTCACGGTTACAGTTATTCATTTTTTCTTGAGTCACCTTGAACGTTCGATGACGCAGACCTTTCCACGGGAAATCCATTTTCACTCTCCATTTGGACTTTTTCGTTTTCTCAATCGTGGCTTGATATTGAAGAAATGAGTTTTGATTCAGGACAGCTGAAGAAATGTTCAAGGACAGAGCATGGTCTCGAAAAGCAGTTCAATGTCCAGTATGACCTTTATACACGAGCAGCTTTTTCTCTTCCTGAATGAAGCCAAATTTGCATATCTGACCATGAGTCAGCTTGTTCAGTCTGTCGATTCAACATGTTTCTGAAAAGGGGTAACAGCCTTCGTGAAAAATATTAGAAATTTATGAGTTTAGTTCTTGAACAATCTTTTATTTCAGGACCATTAACTAACTTTGAAGGAGAAACTAATTTTCTGATGCAAATTACAGATATTGATTGTTCTCATTTTGCAAAAAAAAATTAGGCTATTATTTTATGGAAGACTTTTCCATAATGTTCGTACAAAAATCTAAAATACCACGAAGGCTAAATTCACTTTAATCGATAAGCAATAGTTTAAACAATATTTCTTCTAAGACTGAAATGGATCAAGGGAAAACCCCGTCAAAACCGAAATAAATTGCTTAAGAAGCCCATTTTATTTCTAACTTGTTTACGGAACAGGAATGGAGTTCTGAAAACAAGATCAGAAACCATTATTTAATGTTCACGCTAGACAAATTCTTCTGTCGAATGTCTTCAGATTCATTATAAGCAAGTCTTTCTGCATTAAAAAAAAGGTTTCTTATATGCCAAAACACGTCGTTGAAATTATTTGATTTTAATGTATTCATTTACTGTTATAGTTTTTTCTGTACTGCAAATATTTCTATACACGTTTGAACTGTTACTTGTGCTTCGTTTCATATTTTGGTGTTTCAAATAAGGTGAACATGATTCTGTTAATAAACTCGCGGACATGCTCAGAATTCAGATATGGGGACACATGAAAGGGTTTTTGAAGATATAACAAACCTATACATATACCTATAATGTAAGAAAATATCCCGACTAGTGCCCTGCAGAATGTACACATTCATATTTTCTACATTATAAGTGCATATTTGCTCAATTAATTAGGGTAGACCGACCAATAAACGGACACCCTCCAGTGAATGAACAGCTCATATATTTTTTTTAATAAAAAAATATAAAAAGACATTTTTCTTAGTTGTAAATTCTTTCTGTACGTTTCCAGAAAAGAAAGATTAGAAAGCAGGGGTGCAAGTTATCTCAAGTAAAACTTTCTGAAGACAGTGAAATTTTCGGAAACTATACGAGGAAGCTCGAACCTCCCCTCCCCCTCAAAAACTCTTCAAATATGCATACAGAAAAAAAAAATTGAAATCATGGGGGGAAAAAAATACATTTTAAAAGGTTTTTTTTTTAAATTTTTTCAGTTTTTGAATGTGTTTTCCGCCAAAAATTTTCAGAAATAGCAACCCAAAATTTTCGGAATTTTCTGAAATTTTGGATCACAAACACCCCTGAGAAAGTCTACCAAAAGACAAACATTTTCGTATTTGAGACACTTTAAGACAACTCTTGTAGGACTAGGTGAAGCAGCAGGAAAAAAAAAAAGTTTCAAATTGCAAATTTGGCAACAAATTTTCAAAATAGGGGTCCAAAAATGCAAATGCTTAAATTTAGAGACTCTTTACAATCCAAAGTATTAATGTTTTTGGGGATATAGCGACAAAGGAAATCCAATTTTGGAGACTGCCACCGAAATTTGGGGACGCGTGGTCATCTTGTTTTTAAGAGAAAGAAATTGAATATGTTTTTGAATGCAACAAGTGAAATGGGTATTATTGAGCGAAAAGTATGTGTCATTAAACTCAAGGTTTTTTTTTAAACTGTTTTTCCTTATTCCAAAGTGTATGCACGTGGCTTCTTACTGCGGAGTTTTTACAGCTCTGCCATTATGGAGAGGAAAACATAATTACCCGAGCACTGCTTTTTGAAATGAAACAAGAATTTACTTTTGCTTACAAACACTAAGTATATAGGGTAGTAGACATTGAACTAGAGTGGTTTACAATTAATGTTTTAATGCATTGTATATTGTTTAGCTTTAAACATAAGCAAACTTATTTACGCATGAATGCATATAATTACTTCTTGAAAAAGGAAATGAAAATTTGGTGCTTGTTGAAAAAGTGTTTCAACTACTTTTCTTTAATAACTGAAAACGCAGAAAATGCAACAGAGTTGTTCTTTAAAAATAATAGTTTATTCTTATGCTTGTGTAAATGCGGTAATAATTTTATAATCGCGGTTGTGCTAACAAACGACAAACGTGTGGTTACGAATGAGTTGCTTTTTCGGGCTCACAAGAGCATTCAGTTTCTCTTTGCAGTTTCGAAGATGATAACGATGTTGAATAACTGGATAATATGTTTTGATACGTCAACGGTTTTGTCTTAAACCTGGATAGTGCTGAAATCCCTTATATGCGTTACATTTAGTTCTTTTTCTGCCAATGCTGTGGTAGTCGAACTCGCTTATAACGAACGCAAAGGGACCACGATATTTGCTCGTCATAACCGAGTGCTCGTAAAAACCGAGTTCATGAAACATCATAAAAATTCATCATAGCAGTTTTTTTTTTTCTCCTCTTTAGTCACGGTACAGTATCAAAGCGGTTAGCTACTTTACTTTAATCTGTCTGAATGCCTCTTGTGTCATTGTTTTTGAGGAATACACATATAGTACACATATATGATTTTTTTAAAGGTTTCTTTACTCCACAAACTGAAAAAAAGTGCTGCTACCTCTTGTTCTCACGATTTATGATTTATTAAGTTTTTATTGACTTTAGAATGTAAGGGAAAAGGTTCCAAAAAAGGGGGGTAAGCTGAGCTCGGAGTCAATAGAAATTTTATGAATCACAAAAATATTACTCGTTTTAAGCGGGGTTTGCTTGGTAAAAGGGAATGGGGTTGTTTCCTTCAGTCAAAAGTATTATTTTTAGTCACTGAAGTTGATAGAATAAGCAAAAAAAAAAAAAAAAAAATTACATGTACCCAGGAAATATTTTTTTCCCCAACAGTTGTTTTTTAATTAATTATTTTAAATGACCGATTTTTCAAAAAGGCGTGGTCTTGATGACGTCACAAATGATGCATTTTGGCGCATCTTCTACCACGGTTCCACGTTATGATAATCAACAAGCGAATTAAAATTGTGCTCTACGATTGCTATCAACCATATCGTTGCCAATACACGTGAGTAAAAATGCGAATTAAATATTTTGGTCTATGAATGGCAACACTGAATGGCATTTCATCATTTGTGATGTCATCGGGCTGAAACATAAACAATGAAAGCTCACCGATTGAAGTATTTTTTAAAAAAATATTAAACTTAAACAAATTATTTAAAAAATGGTCAGATCCCATATTTTAAAGCATGCTCTTTCAGAAAAAAATACTTTTAAAATTTCGGAAACGACCCCATTATGCTCCCATAGACTTAACACTGCACCAAACAAGTATATCTGGTATCTCGCTAAATCCGGGTTCTCGTAAAATTAGGGTTCGTTATAAGCGAGTTCGACTGTAATAACTACTGCGTTTTCTTTTTTTTAGTTAATTATTTTTTCGTTTATGCACGTATTTCTTCTATTTCTCATTGTCTCTTCTCATTCCGAAGATGAGCAAAAATGCTTCCCAAATAAGCTTTTTTGATTGAAAAAGGCGTCATTTATGAGCCCCATCACATCTCTATGCAATATTCTTCGAAGTTTGGCGCCACAACGGTTTGATTCCATCGTTTCGTTTCACACTATTCTGAAACATTTAATTCAAATAACCAAAACACGAAACACTTAACACAAAAATGAAACATTGATTCTGTAACTTCTATTAAATTCAAAAAAAAAAAAAAAAAAAAAAATCGAAAGGAAAGTTATGCGTGATTCGAAAGAATAAAATTAAATCGTAAATTTGAAAAAGGCTCATCTTCAGGTTTTTTTTAAAAAAGGGGTTTTTCGCTTTTTAACCTACTTCCCAGTAAAAGTCAGAAAAAGAAGAAAAAAGCATGAAAGAAGGCTTAATGCATCTTAAAAATGTCGCGATAAACAAAAAATAAATAAATAAATAAATAAAATGAATAAATAAATAAATAAAAAGTTAATTTGAATTTTGACATCTTGAATTCAAATTATGTTTTTCGCAATCACGAGTGTGTGTATGTAGGCGTGTGTGTTTGTGTGTGTGTGTGGGGGGGGTATGTGTATGTGTGTAGGCATATGTGTTTGTGTCTGTGTACAGGCATGAATGTGTGGCTAGTTGTGTGTATGAATATGTGTGTGTGGGGGGGGGTATGTGTATGTGTGTGTAGGCATATGTGTTTGTGTCTGTGTGCAGGCATAAATGTGTGGGTAGTTGTGTGTATGTGTGTGTGCATGTTTTTGTGTGTGTATGTGTAGGTGTCTGTATGTATGCGTTTGTGTATGTGTTTGTGTGTGTGTCTGTATGTATGCGTGTGTGTATGTGTTTGTGTGTGTGTATGTGTGTGCGTGTGTAAGTTGTGTATGTATGCGCGTGTGTGTAGGACATGGATGCAACCTGGAGACGGCTTTCGTTATAGGAGCAGCATCGTGAGGACCCGGTCGACGATGATGTTGCGGAGGGTGGGGGTTTGAAAATAAAATGATAGGACATCAAAACAGTCAAGTGAAAGCAATAAGCAATCGTGATTGCTCAAAAATTAAAAATTAGAAAGTAGGGTATTGAGATGGGGAAAAATGTCTGTCGGTCTGTCTGTCGGTCCGTCGGTCTGTCGGTCCGTCGGTCTATATGTCTGTCCCCCCCCCCTAATAACTTTTGAATGAATAGTCCGATTCGAACAAACTTTTTTTTGTTCGAAAGATCTCGGCGAGGACACCTCATTCCCATATTGCACTTTTTGATTTGAACTATTTTTTGTTCAATTTTGAACAGTTCAAAAAAACTTAACATTAGCGCCTACGGGGAAACTGAAAGTCAATGTAGATTCCGTACTTGAAGGCGGATTTATTTCAAACAAATTTTGTTGGAAATAGCTCTTGACGCCAAACTCCAGACTACGACTCCGAGAATTTAGAGGCACTTGACTACGACTCCGACTCCTGTGCCCGACAATTAATCTGACTCCGACTCCCCGACTTCGACTCTGACTTCGTAGCTTTGGCAAAAATTTATACACGGAGGACAAATGACTGAATCCGATTCTTGGATATTCGTCTCCGACTCCTTTATCCCAAAATGAGATTGACTCCGACTCCGACTCCGCAGCTATGGTTTTCACTGTGAAATAATTATTGTTGATATGATTTGTTTTCCACGGTAAAGTTTTAATTTAGGTATTCAGTTTTCGGCGAATGAACTCGAAGTCATTTATGTTTCTACATAATGATATGCGCAGACGATTTATTTATTTATTTTTTGACAATGAAAAGTATTTCCTTAAGTTGACATTTTATTGTTTTTATTTATTTTGGTAAGTGCATTAATTCATTAAAAAAATTATTTTTGGCAACAGGGTAAAAAGAAACGATTTTTTTTAAATATGATGTATTTATTTTAATAAGCTTATTAATTTTAATTATTACTTTTTCGTTTTGAAAGCTGTTAAAGAATTTTTTTAAGGGAAAAAAGTGTATCAGCTGCTTTGTTTAAAAGGTGCTGCTTTTTTTTACGCATCTAATTTTTTTTAGATGTGTGAGGAATACTTTATTCCTAGAAATTAGCAAAAATATTTTTGAAACGATGCGATTTTAGCTATTTTTGAGAATATTGATCAGGTACTAGAAAGTAGTAATGGGTATACGGGAAAGTAGGCTCGTATAGTTCTAGACAGAACTTTTTGTTTAAATATAAAAGATGTAGATCTATATTTTATAAGCGAGACAGACTGATATCTCATTTCCATCTTGTTGATAAAGACATGACTTCTTCGACAAATTTGTAAAGGTCCTACTTAACCGAGATAGGACCTTTTTGAAGTCGCCGAAGAAGGTGTTAAATGAAAATATTATGGTGGTGTTTTTTTTTTTTTTTTTGTATTTTTTACTGACAATGTAATCACAATGCATAACAGTATAGTGGAATGTAGTAATTTGTTCATTTAAAGATGAGTTGTTAAATAGAACTGTTTTATTGCAAACACCACTCAAATCCTCGGATGAATTTCGAGAAGGACTCTATCAAATGTACAGTGAAACTTCGATAAGTCGAACTTCTATGAGCCGAAAACTTTGATAAACCGAAGTGAATCCTCGTTCCCGTATAACTGAATGAGAAATTAGTGTTATTTATTTTCGATTAGCGGAATTTCGTTAAGTCGAAGTATTCGATAAGCAGAATTTCATTTCACGAACGTTGTTAAATTTTCCTTGTTAACGTAACTCCATAAGTCGAAGTCATTTTCCCCTCCAATAGTATGAACAAAAAGAAAGGCTAAATTTACAAATTGAGTCGAGTTTTTTTAGAAAAGAAATTTAACATTCAATCAAATACAGATTTCATAGATTTTGTTGCAGTTGATGACATAATTTAAGTCAAAGACTACTCAACTGGTGAAGATATTTTTTAATGCGCAAGTGAAAATGGAGAAAACGTTTCTGATGTTGAAGAGAAGTAAGAACTTGAGACAATAATAAAATTACCTTCCATTCAAAATATTAGAAGAGCAGCAGACGTATTGCGCATTTTCATGGAATCCCATCCCAATGTTCCCGACTCCTTGTTTGCCGATTTTTTAAAAATAAAATGTCTTTTTTTTATTTAATAAGTCAAAACTTATACTTAAGCATTAAAATTTAATTTGTTTTCCAACCTTTACAAGCTCTTGAATTCATCTCGTATTTATATCACATGTTAACTATGTCAAGTAGATATATAATATCTTTGATACATTATTCTATCAATTTTTGCTCATATTATAAATTTAATGAGTTCCAATGGTATGATTTTATTTTATTCTATAGTTTTCATTTCGTTTTCGATGAGCCAAATTTTCGATAACACGAATTATTTTCGCTTTCCATGCTACTTCGACTTATCGAAGTTTCACTGTATTTTCTCCCTAAATTTTGTCTTCGACGATAGTATTTCGTCTTCTTATTACGTACCTTGCTTTCAATAATGTTACAAAGAACAAAACCTGTTTCAATCAATCAACCTCAAAATTTTAATTTTGATACTTTAACCCTTTTCGAGATTAGCAATTGAATTTCAATACTCTTATTTCTTTTTTAATCAGTCTTGAGCATGTGACTTGTGTTTTGATCTTTTTTCCGTGTCTATTTACTAAGTTATTATTTAATGTTTTGAAAACATTTATTGGTTCAGATGTGTGTTGGCAAATTGTGAGTTATCAAAATTATAACTGAATAATGCAACTTTTATGCACATTTCACTCTCAATCTGAACAAAAGCAAACGAACCGTGACTGAAGATTGAAAGAAGAAAAAAAAAAGTTTTATTTCTCTCTCTTATTTTTACATTTTTCTTTAAAAAATGAGATCACATTAACCTTTTAATAACAATGCACACTCACATAGTCCATTACCAATGAACGATCTCGAAATTTGTTGAAGATTTTGTTCGATGATAGAGCTGCATTTGAATGAATTCAATCAAGACATTCCATTTCGCAGCCATTAGATTAGTCCAAATCCACTTAGCTCTGAAAATTAAGCTAATATGACCTGAATAGCCCATTTCAATTCAATAAAGGCGAACAATTACCAGTCAAATAATAATAATAAATAACTAAATAATTTAAGCAAATCGTCCATTCTTCTCGAAGAAGACCTCCATTTACTCCGTTGTTAATGCCTTATTTTGCTCACAATCCACTCGCAGATGGTGGATGTTGCCCAACGTTGCCACTTCTTCACTGACCCCGCTTAAGGTTTGAAATATGGGTGTCCAATTATTAGGGGAAAAGAAATCACAAGTAAAAAAGTTCCATCGTGGAGATGCTTTTGCAAAACTCACCCATACACGGGGCTCGGAATCCTGAAAACGAGGTCAATTAACTTCGCTTTTGCGATGTCGCAAAAAGGTGGAATCATTGTGTTCCATCCGACATTGCCCCAGGTGAAGATATCTCCTCTGGAAGGGGTGCCACGTTTTGTTCCAAAGAGTAGGTGAAGCCGTCACGAAGACCATTGTGAGGGGTCAGAGAGCTAGAATGTGCGATGAATATTTTTTTCCCATAATGTGGATTTGTTTGTGGTAACTCGTGAAATAATATTCGGACTAAGTGCGCCTCATGTTTTTTCAATAACAGTAAAGGAAGAAAACAACATTTATTCTATGTTAATGCGGGGTTAGAAATTTGGTCATTGCGTTCTCGGTTTCATCAACATTTCCGTTATTTTATTAACAAATGGTCATATTATTTCGACACTTGTCAAGCACATATACAACTATAATAGTTATAAAAAGAAAACTTACATGCTTTAGTCCTTTATTGCGGTGTGTTAAATATGTTAATGTTTTATTCATTACATTTGTAAATAATAGTAATGAATAAATGCATTGGTTGTAAAATAATGCTTCCAGAAATTTATTTGAAATTATTATAGTAGATGCAATGGCGTTCTGTAATGAGATGATATCAAACATGATGGAAAAATGACCTTATATTTATATTGAGAGATATACTGTCGTGGAAAGGTAAAGGAATGTAAATTTTTCAATTTTAAATTTTTTTTTCTGAATTTTTGTCATCTACTTTACTTTAACTTTATTGTACAAGCTTTATGTAAAACCCTTTTTCAGAAAAATTGACTAAGAATAGGGAAGGGTGGCCCAAAGATGGTAGGTCTTCGTACGTCCCCCCCCCCCCCCCCCCCGTGATGTGTAAGTGGCGATGCATACGTATGTCGTGTTTACATGAACATCTCAGAGTTTTAATCAGTCCCATCGGAGCAGCAGTGAAGCGGCATGTCGCAACCAGGCTTTAAAAAATAAAAAATAAAAAGAAATTTTGTAACTTGTGATTAGTTGAAGACCAGCTTAGTTTTTTTATGGTAATTAATATTACGTTATTCTGACACCATCCACCTACAAATAACGATAGTCATTTCTTTTGTTTCTTTCTTAAATGTAAGGTTATAATTATTGAAATAAAAAACTTGACTTGGGGCAAAGCGGGTATAGGATTTAATCATATATTTATTCATAATTTCTTGACTCGCTTGCTGACTAAGATTTTCTATTTCAATAGGATAAGTATAACTTTAAAAAGTTATTTTTTAGGATGGCAATTAATTTGTCTATTAATTTTTATTCAGTTATTTCTTTATGTTTTGTAAACAAATGTGCTGACTTTAAATTGGATAAGTACAACTGTTTTATATATTTTTATATAACGGCAGGTAGCTAGTCAACTATTTCAATCATTTATAACTTCATATTTGATTGGCAAATGTACCAAACCACAATTAGTTAAGCTTACCCGCTTTGGGCTCCCTGGTCGGACAAAGCGGTGTTTTCAAATGTTTTTAAATTTTGATAATAAATAAGTACTGGGTTTGAAAAAATACAAAAATTACTTTTTATTTTTAAGTTCAAGAACCCTGTTAGGAAATAAAACCGAAATTGTTGCGATAAAAATCCAAAAACTATAATTTTCGAGCATTCTTCAAAAATCTACTCGCTTTGGGCCACCCTCCCCTATTCAAAGTAAAACGTTTCGAAAAATAATGAAAGGCAATGTTTCAAAACTGCAATCTTTGTATGTGAAAACTTTAATTTGTCAGAATCAAATTCAAGTTTTACTGTTTATTTAATGTTTGCGTAGATAAAAAATGACAATAGTTTCATAAATTTAAAACATTCTTTGATAGTTTCCAGAAACATTCGTTTTATCGGATGGCTTTTTGTCGGATATCTTTTCATCCATAAGCTCATTTCTTTTGCATTGAAAAAGGCGTTCCTTGTAACGCCGAAACACGTGTCTGCAGTAATCTGCATTTTGTGTTATTTGACGTTGTAATTTCTTATTTTACTATTTATTCGTCAGTCAAAGATTGTTCATTGTTATCAATCTATTGCGGTAGATACTTCTCATGTTCTGAATTTTTAATCGCTTATTGAAAATTGAGAGGATCAACTCTTTTGTGACTATACTCCGAAAATAGAGAAGCAAATGCTGAATTCTAGACCGTTGGTGTAGTTAACTGTTGCCTTCAACCAGGTGGGTGAAAGGACGTTCACATGAATCGTTTATAGAATTACAGTCGAACCTACATATATCGAACTTCCACATATAAAAATTTTCTGTTTGTCAAAATTCCGAGAAATTTCTTTGTTCATTACATAGGAAAATTGTTTCTATGTATCGAAAAAATCTCTACATATCGAAATTTTTTTCGAGACATTCGTAGATTTTTTTTCCACTTTAGATTATTTGTCTCATGAAAAATAAAGGTTAGGGGAGAAAATTATGTTCACTAAAAGTTGCTACGAAACTCATAAGGAATCTGGGGTTGTGGGGGGTGTACAGGTCGTTGTTTCGTTCTGGAGTTTTTAAATTCCCTCAAGTTTATTTCAAATATCTTAGTTGTAACCACTAACATTTTAAAATCAGTTTCAAGTCATCCCTTTCGTCAGTTGATTATCATTCCTAGTCTTTTTAGCTGCAGTAAAAATCATTCAAGTTAAGCAGACTGATTTTTTACTTTTCTCGCGATTACATCGTCAAAACGAAAATCCCCTATTGTTGCGGATCAAGTTGAATTGCCGAAGAATGAAGATGTATGAAGGCGCAAAAATGTAATTTCTGTTCTTTTTTTAACTTTCATTTAATCCGATGCTCGTATAAATTAGAAATTGGGTTTCATCATACACTAAAATTAGCTTTAATTTTAATGTTTTAGGAGATTTTTAGGATAAAATAAGATCGTTTCAAAAAACCGAAGTTTCTATATATCGAATTTTTTTCCGGCAGTTTGCTACTTCGATATATGGAGGTCCGACTGTATATAGATTTTAGGTGCTGCCGTTTAGTGGCTTGTACCAAAATAATTGTATTCAAATTAAATTAGCTGAATCAAAACGGAGGAGAAGTAACTATTTTTTTTTCTTTTTTCCTGGAAATATTGATTATAATGTGTTGTAGCGTAATGTTACTACAGCAATTGAATACTATTTTATTTAGTTGATGAATTATTTAAATTAACTTTTCCAGTAAATCAGTTTATTTTTTATTTTGTGGTTTAGCTTGCCCTTTAATGGTTTAATTTAATCCTTTTTCGGACTATGTTCCATTTAAAAAAAAAATTGTTCTTGCTATTTTTTTTTTTTTTTTTTTTTGAGTTTATTATAAAGACAACATACGTGGCACTAAGTAAAATGAAAGATAATCGTCAAGTGACGTACAAGGTCGGACAGGGTCTCCCAAGAGGGCGTCAGACTTGATTCCCAAAGGGCGCCAAAAAAAAAAAAAGGTGCACAAGGGTGAGGGAGCAAAATAAAATAAACAACCCCGAAGGTGCTCAAGTTTGAGGGTGGGGGAAAACTAAATGTGCACAAGTTTGAGAGAGGGGAAAAAAACCCCGTTAGCGCAGGGGTTCGAGGGCGCAAAAAACATCAAAAAAAAAAAAAAAAAAACACGCACGTTCGAGGGCGCAAATAAAACGAAATGAAAAAAAAAATCGAGGGCACACAGATTTGGGAGTCCGCTGCTAGTGCCGTACCTATAAGCTAAAGTACCCAAAAATATTTACTTTTTCGCTTTTGATGCTAAAACTTTAATTATTCGAATGAAATTACTGACTAATTACGAACTTCTTCGACACTATAAAAAACAATTGAAGTAATTACTTTGCAAGTGGTTCTTGATGGCTAAAATGTTAACTCTACCAATGTGCTGAAATGACATACACTAAACTCTCGATTATTCGCGGAATAAAGTGACACGTTAACCGCGGATAACCAAATTCGCAGATAATTCGCAAAGTGAGTAAAAAACGATAGTAGTGTATGCAATAGCTTTAGAAATATCAGTAACACACGCAGATATTTAAACTACAGCTAAAATGATAACGGTGTACAAAAGATGTATGTAAAAGCTAAAAACGGATCGCACATAGATTGAACATAGATTACGCTTATATGCGACTAAATGGTGCAAAAAGATAAACTGAAACAGATCAAGCTAGGTTGCACCAAAAACGCAGAGGATTGTGCAGGGAAAAGGCAATTGATTACGCTCGTAAGTCGTGTAGAGCTGAAAATGTAGAGATTTAATGAAGTAAGTAGTGTTTAAAAATCAGGTTTCAAGTAGTCAGATCTCGGTGACCATGGAAGACATAGGAATAGACAGAAAGAAATTTTGGTACAACATGCAGTCAACTCCCGATTACTCGAAATTCCAAGGGGCAGGCTAAATTCTTCGAGTAACCGGTAGTTCGAGCGATCGGAAGCTCCTTTCTTAGTCTTCTCAAGAATAATTTTCATTTTTTCCTCATAAATAGTGCGTAGTAGACAGACCGTAAATGTTAAATAAAATTTATTATTAGTACTACAAGAAAATATGTTTACAGAGAATGAATTTTTTGAAGATACTTCGGAAACGGAAGTTACTTTTGACTGCGTACATTTTATTTTTATCACATCTTAAAACGTCATTAAATATGCAATCAGAATTCGACTTACCCACGTTTTCGGAATTTTTCAGGTCCTGCAGTAAAATATTAGCAAAATATGATAATTGGTGATAAGTTAAGTGTGGTAAAGTAGGCAAAGAAAAAAAACCCCAATCGGCTACTAAGAAATCTTGCAACGCTATAAGCATTGGAGCACTATTGTAAATAAATTATCTCCCTCCATACAAGCTGATAAGCAAAGAAATGGGTTGAAAGAAAAAAAATCTTATTTTCCCTTATTTGGGCCGCGTTTTCATGAATAAAATGAAAACGAAACTTTAGTAAATACTTCGACTTAAAAGGAGTACATTCGAGATATAAAGACAACTTTGTAATTAACACGCTCTTTTATTTTGGGATATAAAGAAAACTTCGAGATAAAGAAATATACAATTTATTAGGCTTCGAGTTATCGAGATTCTACTGTATGTACATTTATCTACATTCAGTTAATCATCGCCGAAAAAAAAATGTTTGAGCGCGTAAAAGACCGTGGATAATCCACCCTGAGGATAAGCCGCTCGAGTATAATCGGGAGTTTACTGCATTTAAAAGTAAACGTGAATGATAAGATAAATTCTAATAAAAACACTTACACATTTTCCATATCCATCTTCAACGAAATTGTGTTAGAAAACGAACAAAATTATTACTGTTACTATCATTTAACTAGTAATTTTTGAATGCTAAACGTTTAATCTGTCAAAAAGAGTCAAACAGATTTTTTTTTTTAATATCAAATCGTTCATTGTTTCTCTATCAATTAAATTTAGTTACTCATTCATTGATCAAAATATTTTAGCAATCAGATAGAAAGTTTAACATTAGAAAAAAAATTTATTTTTCACTTTGACATATGAAAAAAAAAAAAAAAAAAAAAACAGCTGATGTGTGCGTCACATGACTTCCTTTTACAGCAATTTAATGTTATTTCCCTATTATTGCAATTTTAATGTGATTCTCTCTCTAACTCTCTAAATATCACCAACAATGGCCACATTGAAACCAGATTAAATATATATATATATACCAAAAGACTAGCAATATATCGCCAAGTGTCCGCCAAATTATAACACCACTTGAGTTTGCATCGAAATTAACAATGATTTCCCCCAAAAAGGTGCTAAAGACCCCTTTAGAAACACCCGAATGCAACCAAAAAAGGAGGTGCACAACTAGACCCCACTAGAAGTCTACGTACCAAATTTCAACTTTCTAGGACATATCGTTCTTGGGTTATGCGACATACATACACACATACATACATACATACAGACGTCACGAGAAAACTCGTTGTAATTAATTCGGGAAACTTAAAAATTGATATTTTGGGCGTCTATACGTTCTTAGGTGCATATGTACGTGTGGTCGGGTCGAAAAAAAAAACTCAACATTCATTTGGGGGTGAGCAAAATAGAAGTTAAGGCCGATTTTTGAATGAAATTTTTTTCGCGAATGCAATACTTCCTTTTTTGTAAAAGGAAGTAAACAGAAAAATGACCGCCTTTCTTTGAATGTACTAATTTACTTCCAAAAATTAAGAATGAAGTTTTGATGCAAGTTTTCGTGTAAGAAACATTGTTCTTTCTTTATGCAATTTTATTTCTTTTTCGATGGATGAATACGTTCCAGAATAATGTATTTAAACACCAAGCGAGAATGATCAAGATAAATTACGCGTTACTATCCGTTTTCTACATTTGGTTTGCCGCGAAAAGAAAATGCTTCGTTATAGAGAGATAATTGCAAAAGCCGAAACATTTGCGAGATAAATAAATAATTGAAGTAATTACTGTAGTAAACTCACGAAGTTGAACTCATGAAAGCATCCAGAATGCACTGGAAATGAATCTCAGAATTTTTACCGGTATGATTATCAAGTAAAAGTTTAAAAATTTCCGGGCCGAGTTGAAAGAGAACGCTTAAAAGGAATGATCGTTTGTTTTTATGAGTTTCGAATTCCAAAAGAAACGTAAACACTTCAGAAAATATGGGTTATCGCCTAACCCAAATCCCGTATGAACACAGCTTACTGATCGTTTTTTCAACGAATTCCTTCAAAAGTGAAAACCGAGAAGGCGGTGGTGCTGGGGGGGGGGGGGGGGATTTTGTGAAATCGCTTTGGTTTCCCGCCGCGCGTTACCTGAAGACCCTGATCTGGAAACACTCTCAACTGAGATATGTGATGATTTTTTTTTTCTTTTTTATCTCACACGCGTTTTGAAACTGAAAGTAAAGTTTTCCATAAAGAGTTAGCTTCGAGCTATAGGAAGTATCACACGTGAAAGATTTATATTCCTTTTTTACGGCTTTGCTGCGTAATAGAAAAGATTCGTTACGAAGCATTCCATTTTTATGTCTGAGGAATTTATTCGTAATTGCTGTTGCCTTTTCAGTCCCAAGGGCAAAATTTGTTTCCATCGACCACAAGGTGACTAAATGAAAAAAAAAAAGCGATTAAAAAATTATAGGAATCGTAAAATTGCCACCTCTAAACAGTAATTGTTCAAATCATTTCCACTAAAATCAAAAGTCAGCATTTAGTAATTAAATAATTAAACTATACTACTTGCACTGATTAATTTATTTAAGATTATTAACCTCAATAAATTAAAAATTATATATCGTTTAGCCCTTTGAGCAAAAAAATAAATGTTCAAATGGGCAACTGATCCAAAACATGGCTATCACTACCGTCTTCAAGCGATTATAAAATTTCTCAAATTATGCCCTTTGTTCAGTCCTTTCTTTCTCTTTTCGTTTATCAATTAGCACTCATACATACACTAGGATTGTTTTCTCCCCAAAAGCAATAGCATACCACCTTCAAATGTTGTGGAAAACCATCAAGAATGAAAACCCGAGAAACTGAGAAAAGGACTCTTAAAAAAAAAAAAAACCCTGTCCCGGTAAACATTTCAGTGGCACAGCCTGAATGAACCACCCCTGACTCAAACCGCTCTACCTGGTTGTATGATTTTCGACATTATATTTTCATGTTTTGCATGGTCAATTGTAAAAAAATGTACTTCATTAGTGCTTTAGCGGTGCAATAACTTACTGGATTTTTTTTTTTTCATTTATTTCCTCTTGCAAAAATATGAGTAAAAAAAAAGTTATATTTCAAGCATTAAATGCTAATCTAAAATCTGCTTGCACACTTTAAGCATTACCCATAGGATCCAAAATTAGAAAAATTAAACACCTATTTCTTGAATAACGTGACTTATGCTCCTAATTTATCAATTTTTAAAACGCATTTGACTGAAGAAAAACTATAGTCCTTTAAAACCTGCTCACGTAATGAACTCATTTCTTCAGAATTATTTGAGTAAATTGTTTTATGAATTTATTTACCTCAAACGTTCAAAGATATAGTTCTCTCTCTCTCTACCCTTCTCTCTCTATATCAATTTTTTTGAGCACTTTATATTTTGAAAGTGTTTATGGTCCGTTATTCCAAGTTCTTAATTCGATAATTTTACGACAGTTAAATTTAATGCATTTGAATTAATCTATATATGTTTTTGGCTACAACAAATAGAAATATATGTATATATTTTTAATCAAAGGAGTTTAATCGTCTAAAACCCGTTATTTTCAAACAACTCTCATAACAGATAGGGGAAGGTTGCCGTCAATGAACCAGTTCCATGACTAAACCGCGAAGATATTTCCCGTACTAGAGTTTGTGCAGACGCGTAATCAGTTTTAGTACTTTCCTTTGTCCGAAAACAGTCTACTGCAGAGTCGTCAAGTAGGTTAAATTATTTCATCATATTGTTAATCCGTCAGAAAAGATATCTACCATTATGTTATTAATCATTGGGTTTTTCATATATTTATAACATGTTTTGAATATCACTGATCAATTAAACGTGAGCACTGACTTAAAAGAGTGCCTTTTCAGGTACAATTACCCATACTTCATGTTTCATCTATATTCATTACAGCAGAAACACCTAAAAGAATATTCAAAATGACGCAGTTGCTATCATTGGACCGCTAGGTATTTTTATGAATGCACCACCTGACAAAGTGGTTTATTCATGGAAAACCTCTAACATTGTTGTAATTTTATCTCAATTGCCTTTGAAAATTGCTCAATTGTTTAAAAATAAACATGATAATGAAAAAATTAATCTTAGGAATTCATGAAAACTTTTATACTTTATTATAATTTCAAGTCAAAAATGTTTTATAAAATTTGTTAAAAATTTACAACATAATAATACATTTTCAAATACTTTTGCTGTTTCAGAAAAATGCAAAAATTAGTAATATATGGCCAGAGGGAAAGTGGCAGTACGTAACGTCCTACAGTAAGACGGAAATGGTATGGTGGCATGGACCTTAACGAAATCTTCCGACAATATCGAGTCATGAAAGCAACTTTAAACTGTCGCATGGTAGATAAAAACCGGTTTGTTGTTACCTTAGTCACTTATTAGAAATTTAGGAGATAAGCCCTCTGAAATAGGAATATGATTAGTGAATCATATTTTGAAACTAGAGAAGACTTTTTTGGAATTACTTCCGAAAAATTGGGGGAATTGGCCTGTCAAGAGGCTGAGAAAAAAATAAAAACACGTCCCACAGATTTAATTAAGACAAAAAGTTGGTACTATATTCTCTGATAGTTTGAGACTTAAGCTTCTGGTTTCAGTAATAAAATGGTCAATAAGTTATTTGAAATTTTAGAGAGCAAGAACAATCTTGCGACGAAAATCTTCAAAATGCATTTAATGAAACTCCCAACAGGTTCAAAAGAGGTTGAAAAGATATTATCTAAGAGCGGCGTTGCACAGGATGGGAAAATATCAAGTAGTGAACGAGGTGTGATGACAACAGTTGTGTGTTGTGTGAGTGCTGGGTTTTTTTTACGTTTCTCTTATACGAAAATAAAACATTTTAGAAAATAAATCTATTTTTCTATGACTTATTTTTATTTGCAGTGTTTATTGATCACCTGTTATAAATATTTGTAAGTTACGCATTGATTTTTTAATTTGAGAATGTGGTCCATCGATGGAAACTCGATGGTAGGCTGTGGCACTAGAGACTGAGCGCATCATCAGTGATTGTGGTCTTGATCGTTTGAATGTCATCAACTTATTTTTTAGCCATTAATGTCTTTTAAATGCCACCAAATTTTTTTTAGAGGAGTAATATCGGGTGAACGACAGCATAAATGTTATACAATACTAGACAAGAATTGCATTATATTGACATGCTTCATACTCTCTACGGTGCTCACATTGACACTACCTTACTGACTCAAGCCATTGGTTAAATCTTCATAGATTTCTATACAATTCATAGAAACAAACATGACATTATTTTTTGTACAATAACTACCTATAATTACTTAAAATACACCACCAGCTCAGTTATTCCTATTCCGGGCTGATGAGTGCTAAAAAGCACAAAACTGCAGTCCTCGGATGGAATAACTGAGCTGGTGGTGTATTTTAAGTATTTCTGCCTTAGCTCTGGCTTAGCGGCAGTAACTTACTACAAAACTACCTATAATTAGCTAAGAATTTATGAGCACTGTTTTTAAGCACAACTGTTAATTCACAACTGTTATTAAAATAGGTACAGTTTTGTGACTAGAAAATATAATTTATTTATAAATTTAACTTATAAATATTTTGCTGATCGCAACATTCATTACTGATACTTTCTGCATCCCTTATATGGATAAAACAGGGGTTTTCATGCCCCCTTCCCCCAAAGAATAATAATACACCGTTTCAAATACGGTGGAACACTCCACGCACTAAAACGTACCCCGCCCCCCTAAAAAAACAAAGGCTTCCCAAAACAACTACTTAACCTTTACGCAGCCTGCTTAATGACTACCCACTATGTAGTTTATTAATGGAGAAGCATTTAGTTTGAAGTATTAATTTACTACACACATATATATCTGTATAAAAGAATTGTATATGAACCTCTCTCGCTCGCCCCCCCCCCATTCCTCACGTATACACCAGTGATTTAGTTATATACGCTAAAAGTAGTGTAGTACAATGCTTGTAAAGAAAAGACGTATTCCATTTATTGTTGAAAGTATTACCACGAAATCCATAAATCTAAAACAACAAAGTTTGAAGGAAATGTTCGTTAATTTCCAGAACATTATTGATTTCAGCAGTGTTGTCAAAAGTTTTCGAAGCGAAGAAAATAATAATGAGCATTATTTCTTCTTTGGGAACACCCGCGTTGAGGCATCGAGCTGTCAATATGTATGGGCCATTAAGGGTTTTAGATGTCTCCACGGGACGCACCACCCATTGGTAAGCCGCTTCACCCTGACCGTAACTGCCGGGACCACTCCTCTGATGACCGGATTTTATATAGGGTAATTCGAGTGAATCAAGGCATTCAACACTTTCCGTCACTCATCAAAAGTTTCCTTGTAACAATTTCGACACTTTTTCTTCAATAAATCCACTGGATTTTGCAAATATTAAATGTTTTAATTATCTAAATGGATTGTTTTGGAACATCTGCAATGCATAAGTCATGTAAGGCAAGGTAATATGCGCCACCAATACCATTCCTGTAAAACTAACCATTTCGCAAAGAATGGCTCAAGTGCTCTGATGGTTTTTTATTTTATCTTTACATGCAACGAATTCTTTTTGTAGTATCTATAAATATCTCGACATTGGCACAGTTGTATCAATCAAAAGATTTTGCAATTAGTTACGAAATTATAAATCGAATTCCATAATTTTCACAAAACTATGAAATTAGACTTCAGATTATTTACTATTCACCATGGAAAAGATCAAGTAGTTCTCCAATGCATTGCTTTGATGCATATTCCATCGGGTAACAAATTCTACTTGGGCTCTGTAGTTTGGCAAACCTAACCCGGCAGCTTTGTGAAGGCTATACAGATCCTAGTCACAGCATACAACGCTGTCAGGTTAGGTTTGACCCAGATATAGGATCTGATTCAGGCAACAGCACTAACACACCACTTCAGAAAATCTGAATAGTCCATCAATTTATTGTAGTCAACTGTTACACAAATCCGACACAGATGATTGTCCATCAACAGATTAATCTGACACACACAGAAGACCGAAGACCATTGTTAATTAAATCCTACAGTGGAAGTACCGGCGTATACAACTACTGAATATGCACAACTTTCAGAGTCCGTTATTGCACAATTCCGATGCCTAGATTATCCATTAGTATATTACTCCGAAATGAGTGCAATACTGGTTCAGAATTGACAGATCCAGTGTCATTCCACAACTCACGGCTCTCATTGTTATAAAGATCCGTCATTACATTTATCGGATACGTTAATACTCTATAATACTCTAACTCAGTGGTGCCCAACCTTTTTTACCCGAGGGCCGTGCCTGTTACTAAGATAAATCTCGCTGGCCAGAACGCATATAAAATTAAAATATATTTAAATCATTTGCAATAGATAAATGAGAAAAAAATTACTGACCAAGAACTGTTGATATGATATCATTAACACATGCTTAGTACATAGGGGAGGGTGGCACAAAGCGGGTAGGCATTCGTATGCCGCCGCATGGTGTGCCAGCTACGATGTATGCGTATGTCGTGTTTACCCAAACATGCCTGAGTTTTAATCAGTCACAGCGAAGAAGCAGTGAAACAGCATAGCATAACCAAGCTTAAAATAAGAAAAAATATACATATCTTAAAAAACTGAAGGTATGTAACTTGTGATCAGTCGAAGACCAGTTTATTTTTTTAATTATCAATAATAATACATTATTCTGACACCATCCACCTACAAACTACGATGGTCATTTCGTTTGTTTAGTTTTTAAATTTAAGATTATAATTATTGAAATTAAAAACGTGGATTCGGGCAAAGAGGGCAGAGTTTTAATCACATATTTGTTTATAATTTCTTGACACATGTGCCGACTTAGATTTTTATTTCAATAGGATAAGTATCACTTTAAAAAGTTATTTTTTATGATGGCAATTAGTTAGTTCATTAGTCTAATCAGTTATTTCTTTATGTTTTATAAACAAATGTGCCGACTTAGATTTTCAATTTAAATTGGATAAGTATAACTTTTTTATATATTTTTTATAATGGCAGTTAGCTAGTCAATTAATTTAATCATTTATAACTTCATATTTGATTGGCAAATGTATCAAATCACAATTAATCAAGCTTACCAACTTTAGCCCCCTCCCCCCTAGTAGGGCAAAGCGGGTTTTTCAAGTGTTTGTAATATTTGATAATAAATAAATATTGAGTTTGAAGTAATGTAAAAATCACTTTTTATTTTGAAGTTCAAGATCCTTGCTAAGAAATAAAACCGAAATTGTTGCAATAAAAATCGAAAAACTACAACTTTCGAGAGTTCTTCGTTAACCTGCCCGCATTAGATCATCCTCCCCTGTAGTTCCCGTTTTTGACTAAAACGGATATTACAAAATAAGTGGTTCAAATACAAGCCATGGAATGAATAAATCTTTACGGCTGTTATTAATTTCATTGCTTTCTTTCCTCTTTTTCATTGAATCTTTAATTTGTAATTAATCACATTTAAACAAACTACACAATAAGACCATTACTTTGCTCAGGTTACAAATTTTCCCGGCCTTAATGAATGTAAATGAATATAAATATACGCTTTTTGTACCACTCACACCATTTCGTCCAAATTTGAATAGAAACGTAGAAAGTTATGACTCTTTATTTTAATAGAGATTTTCGCGGTGAAAGTTGGTTCTGAATCATCCACTCAAAGTTGTTTACATGTTCTTGTAATGAGTACTTCCGTCTGAGTCTCGCAATTGTTGGTAGACATTTTGTCTAATGCAAACATTCATTACGTGGAATACCAAACAAGAATACAACTTACCTCTAACCATTTCCGTATTATTGTCTTAAGAAATGGAACAAAATTTATTTCGAGTTTTGATTACTTTTATTCTTATTGCGGAATTTATGGGAACTTTAATTTTTTATGATGAGATGAAATAATGCCCAGTAAAGCTTATAATAGAAATTTCAAAATTGATCTTTCTAGGCGGGCGCGAAATTTTAAAATTAGGTGTAGCATTGTACCGAGGGTAAGGATTAGTACCCCTGCAGATTATAAAGGGGGAATTTTGAAGATGGGAAAACACTTAAGAATTTTACACAAAGATGCATCTTTAGGGCAACTGGCACACGGAATCAGTGATCCTAAAACGAGAAATTTTTATCTTTTTAAGTTCGTTTTTACCAAAATTTGGGTTCGTTTTTATGGACACTTTTGACATATGAAATTGTACATGAAACACAAAATGTTTTCTTGTCAAGCTAAATAACTCCATTCTTAAAGAGGAAAGACAAATCCACTAAAAATGTTAAAACGGCACTTTTATGCATTCAATCACGTTATTAAGTAAACCTATTTCATACAAATTACCAGTGCAAAAATTATACAGTGAATTAGTTGTTGACAGCGTTTTATAGTTACCAGAGCAAAAATTATACAGTGAATTAGTTGTTGACTTTTTATAGTTACCAGAGCAAAAATTACACAGCGAATTAGTTGTTGACATCGTTTTATAGTTACCAGAGCAAAAATTATACAGTGAATTAGTTGTTGACTTTTTATAGTTACCAGAGCAAAAATTACACAGCGAATTAGTTGTTGACAGCGTTTTATAGTTACCAGAGCAAAAATTATACAGTGAATTAGTTGTTGACTTTTTATAGTTACCAGAGCAAAAATTACACAGCGAATTAGTTGTTGACAGCGTTTTATAGTTACCAGAGCAAAAATTATACAGTGAATTAGTTGTTGACTTTTTATAGTTACCAGAGCAAAAATTACACAGCGAATTAGTTGTTGACATCGTTTTATAGTTACCAGAGCAAAAATTATACAGTGAATTAGTTGTTGACTTTTTATAGTTACCAGAGCAAAAATTACACAGCGAATTAGTTGTTGACAGCATTTTATAGTTACCAGAGCAAAAATTATACAGTGAATTAGTTGTTGACTTTTTGTAGTTACCAGAGCAAAAATTACACAGCGAATTAGTTGTTGACAGCGTTTTATAGTTACCAGAGCAAAAATTATACAGTGAATTAGTTGTTGACTTTTTATAGTTACCAGAGCAAAAATTACACAGCGAATTAGTTGTTCACAGCGTTTTATAGTTACCAGAGCAAAAATTATACAGTGAATTAGTTGTTGACTTTTTATAGTTACCAGAGCAAAAATTACACAGCGAATTAGTTGTTGACAGCGTTTTATAGTTACCAGAGCAAAAATTATACAGTGACTTTGTTGTTGACTTTTTATAGTTACCAGAGCAAAAATTACACAGCGAATTAGTTGTTGACAGCGTTTTATAGTTACCAGAGCAAAAATTATACAGTGAATTAGTTGTTGACTTTTTATAGTTACCAGAGCAAAAATTACACAGCGAATTAGTTGTTGACATCGTTTTATAGTTATCAGAGCAAAAATTATAGAGTGAATTAGTTGTTGACAGCGTTTTATAATTACCAGAGCAAAAATTATACAGTGAATTAGTTGTTGACAGCCTTTTATAGTTACCAGAGCAAAAATTATACAGTGAATTAGTTGTTGACAGCGTTTTATGATTACCAGAGCAAAAATTATACAGTGAATTAATTGTTGACATCGTTTTGTAGTTACCAAGGCAAAAATTAGACAGTGAATTAGTTGTTGACAGCGTTTTATGATTACCAGAGCAAAAATTATACAGTGAATTAATTGTTGACATCGTTTTGTAGTTACCAAGGCAAAAATTAGACAGTGAACTAGTTTTTGCAGCGAATGTTTTATAATTACCAGAGCAAAAATTATGCAGTGAATTAGTTGTAAACAGCGTTTTATAGTTACCAGAGCAAAAAGTATACAGTGAATTAGTTGTTGGCAGCGTTGCATGGTTCCCAGAACAAAAACTATACAGTGAATTATAGTTGTTGACAGCATTTTATAGTTACCAGAACAAAAATTATGCAGTGAATTAGTTACGACAGCGTTTTATAGTTACCAGAGCAAAAATTATAAGGTGGATTATAGTTGTTGCCAGCGTTTTATACTTACCAGAGCAAAAATTATGCAATGAATTAGTTGTTGACAGCGTTTTATAGTTACCCAGAGCAAAAATTATACAGTGAATTAGTTGTTGACTGCGTTGCATGGTTTCTGCTCTGCTCAGAGTTTTAAAAGGCTTTTAATTGAGCTTTCAAAAGTCGAATGATATTTTAAATTTTAAATTCCTTTTTAGTTCTCATATTGAATTTTTGAGCATAAGGGAATGTTTCTAGAAGTTGAATTTAAACACCGAAAGCTGTTTTTTGCATTTCAAACAATAATTTCAGACGTTGGACAATATTTCTGACTTTCAAAGAATATTTTTAAGCATTAAAGGATGCATTTAAATTTTAGAGAATACTTTCAGACGTTGGACATTATTCCTAAATTATATTCTTGTTTTAAAAAAATATAATTTTCTAAATGATATACTACTAGCAGTACCTGCATGGCAATGCTCGTGCTAAGAATTTAAAGGAAGTCCGTTGAATGAAACAAAATCCAGCCTCTACCCCCCGTCTGACGTGAAATGATTATTTTTTCTTCAACTAAAATGCGTACACACCTTTTCAAAAAACATATTAAAGTCTCTTTGTAATTTAAAACAATTCGCCAAAACCCATAAAAAGATTAACAGTAGCTTTAAAACTCAAAATAATCCTTCAACTCTATAGTTCATCGCTTAACGTGTCAAGCAACCACGCAACTGTAACCCTGCCCTTTAACGAGTGAAGCAGTTTTTTTCTTCAATTTAAAATGTTTCGTCAAATAAACAATACGATAGCAAAAAAACGTTATAAAGATCAATCACAATTGAATAATACGTCAATTTAAATTATTTACTTATATAATTAACTATCTTCAGCTATAAGAACAAAAACAAACGTTGAAGGAAAACAAAATCCAATAGAAAAATCCTACAAAATCAAATTGTGCTCTTGAATATCGAAAAAAAAAAACCGCACTCAAAAATCAATGCGCTGACCACAACAGTCACACAGTAGCGTAGCTGACCACGCGTCTGAGCCGCACAGCATGGTTCCTCACAGCTATCGACACTATCGGCTAGCGTTCTCTCGATGAGTTAACTTACCCCGCCATCTATTAGGAATTCATAGCACTAAGCAACTAATTAAACATTGAATTTGCAATTACAAATATTTCAGTCAATCTGATTTTTTTAAAAAAATAGCCTATACTTCTTTAATAAATGGACTATTCAACATAAAAAGCATTTTTCAATTCGAACCAGTAGTTCCTGAGATTAGCGCGTTCAAACAAACAAACGCTTCAGCTTTGTTTTTTTTATGTACAGATTTCACTTTCTATCAGCGAGTATTTTTCAACTTTGAAAGATATTTTTGAATTTCAGAAAATATTTTCATGTACTGGGCGAAATTTTATAAATTATCTTGACTCGATGTCCTCTGTTTAAGAATGTTTTCTGCAAGTGTTGTATTTTTTCTGCCCAAATAAAAGTAATTAAAAATATTTTATCACGTTGGAGGAATGAAAAATCGTATTATAAATACTAGTAACATCTTATCAAACGTGGTGATGCATTCAAAACTTCTTTTATGGCAAAAAAAAAAAAAAAACCAGGAGTTCAATGTCTTTCGGAATTTATACTCATGTTTAAATGATCTAACACTAGTCAAGTGAAATCAAACAGGTAAAAACTCATTGAAAAAAAAAAGGAGAGGGTAGAGGGAATACAGGATTAGTGATCTCCCGTGATCTCACATGCAAATTGAGAAAAGCAATAGATTTTGAGAATCTTAGAGCTAAGATTCTCAAAAATAAAAAATTCCCCTATTCACAGGTCAAAACTATGACTTCTCAGCTATTTTTTCTCACCAGTAGCACTGAAACCACAGAATATACTTAATACTTTAACGGCTAAAGGTTTTTGTTGAACAATATTATCTCAACTTCATTTCAACTACTACATGATTAAGATCTGTATTAGTTGAAAAGCAAAAATGAAGTCCAACATCAAGAGTAATAATAAAGGTAAAGAGAATAAGAAATGACAACATACATACAAGAAGGTAATTTAGAGGACAATTCCCTCAGCAATTTATAAATGGGTGTTTGCCTTTCGTTCTACACCCAACTAAAACAACTAAAGAAACAACACTTTCTATTTTCGTTTTTACGGAACTACATCTAATTATGATGAGCATTGTATACTCATATTAATGGTTTTGGATTCAACACCTGCGCACCATTTAAATCCAATACGCTATCTAGAACCGCTCCTATGCGTAATGAACTATCATTATCGGGTCTTCAACAGTTTAAAGAACCAATTTTTCTCTTAAAGATGTGTTCCCACCCAATCTTTTTCCATCCATTCCTCCATAATGACATGATGTCTTTCTTTTTCTTAATGACTAAAAATAGAAGGTATGAGAAACACGTGATTATGAGTTTCAGAAACGGCTTTCCTCCATCTATAGATGATGTGCTTAGATAAGTCTCCCAGACTTGCACGATTTTATGGGCATCCTTGACCTTGAAGATGGTTTCTGAGATTAGGTATTCTGGCAAGGAGAAAGCTTTTGAGTAAAAGTGAACATGTTATGAGAAATAATAAGTAGTCTTGTACGCTCAATATTATTACTGAGATCATGTTAAAATGCCGAAAGCTTTGTCGTTATTTTTATGCTTAGAAACTTTAAAAATGTTTTTTTGATGTCTGTTTAAAGGTCTTTATCAACAACTTCTCAAAAAAACCACCCTTGAAAAGTTCGTCGAAGCTATCGTCAATATTAGTTGATATGAAGCAAATGAGTAAGAAATGAAGTTAAGACGCTGGTGCAGAAAAACTTCAAACATCTTGTCATTCTATGCTTTGACATACTTTGTACTGGTGTCAGTGGCGCAGCGAGGGGGGGGGATGATTTCAAATTCTAATACAGTAATTTATGCATATGAGAGGGCTGTTTTGATCAAAAAATTCCGTTCAGAAAATAATTTTTAATCAAAAACCCCCCTCCAGAAGGTATTTTTGATTTAAAAAAATCCTCCTGCAGGTATTTTTCATCAAAAAAAAAAAAAAAACCCCCTCCAGAAGGTATTTCTGGCTGCGCTAGTGACTGGTGTATCACATGAAGTGGAATCAAATGCCATTTTTTCTCAACAACAATTAGTCTATCTCCTATGCAAGATAAATTTTGTTTTGTCTTTATTATGGTTACCCAGTGATCCCAAAAACCAATGTTAGAATAGCCATTTTCTCATCATTTTTTAAATTGCACAACTTTTGAATATTCTAGAGTAACGCTTCATTTAAAAATAAGAGGAAATTCAAACTATTTGATCATCATCTGATAAAAAATTGAGATAAAATTTTGGTTTGAAAATCAACCTGGAAGGAAAATTTATCCACAATTCAAGCCAAACGCAAGGATTTGAGACAGCAGCTGAGAGCTCCTTCCATTTTCCGAAGTAGAAAGCTCAAAACGATCCAAGGATATTTACTTCAAGAAAACAAAAGCAAGAAAATCTTTTGAAAAATATCTGCATAAGAGGAACAAAATGAAACCAGTTTGAACTGCCGATCAAAGCAATTCAACATTTCCTAAAAGAAAAGGAAAACAAACGCAAAAAATGGTAAATTATTTTTGAGACATTTTCGCACGAATTGCTTTCGTTTTTTGTATTTTATTTAAGAAAAAAAAAAAATCAGGAAATGCGCAAACGTTCGCATTGTTCTTTCTCCCTAGTGGTACGGTGAAAAATATCGCGCAGTTCTTTTGAAAAGCCGCGGAATTCGTCAATGCATTTCCTAGTTGGTTCCATGACAAGAAAGAAGCACCTCTTCTTTAGTAGTGCATATGATTTTAAAGACGGATGGTTCGAACAAAAGGATGGTATTCTTGAAATTTTAACAATAGGTGTTACTTCAACGAAGGTTAGACGAACTTATTCCTCTGTCTGCGAGGCTCTTCAAAGTGGAACTGTGCTTTCTGACCTTAGCTGATGAATTATGCCAACGGTTGATGTATTTTTAAAGGCTAGTTTTAGAGTTGCAATAAATAAAAAATAACTCTCTTTCATTGTAATATACTCAGCTCTTCTTTTGCAGTTGTCAGCAGTTTTTATGTTTTGAATCAACTAACCTTGTTGTAGCAATAAATTGGAGAATTTTCATAAAAATGATATTCTACATAAGATGTGAATAAAATTTGCAATGAAAGTGAGGAATTTTAAAACATTTTTTTTTTTTTTTTTGTATTCGGTGGAGTTTTTAAAAACACGTTTTATGTCAGTGATAAAGGAAGAAATATTGTGATGCGATGGTCATTGTTTAGTTAACGCTTCTAAAATGTATATTGTTTACCATAACTTATTAAAGAGCAATATTTAGAATTGCTGACTGTTATGAAAAAGCCTCATTGAAAGTCAAGTCAAGTGTGTTACAATTTTACAAAGAATAAAGAAAATGCTACTGACTTTCAAAAGGGTTTAACTACTCTTGCCAGATGCCCCGATGACCGGGACAGTCCAGGTTTCAGACAAATCCAAGTGTCCTGGGACAGGTCCCGTAATTGAATAAAAGAAATGCATTCAACACTTTTGATATGCTCATTATTATAAGAATCAAAAACGACAGCTAGGAGTTAAAATTGATTGTGGCTGCCCCCCCCCCCACCCGCCCCCAAAAAGTGATTGCTTTTAAAGGTCACACGCAAGTGTTAAAATCAGCAAATGTAGTTACTATACTGTAATATTTTGTTCACCAGTATCATTGCTTTCTAAAACAAGTGAACTAATTATTCCCAACGGAAATTTTGGAAATCACAACGAAGTGTGTATAGAAGAATCGAAAAGAACATTTGCCAAAATTTTTCATTTCCAATTTTTCATCTCTCAAAATGTTAATAACAACTGATGTTGAAATTGGCCGCTGCCTGTCACGTTCTTTTTCCAAATCGACCAAAACTGCATTTTGAATCCAATATTTTTAATTTTCATTGTTTCTTACCAGCCAGAAATTCAACAAATGAAAATTTTCTTTATTGTAGTTAAAATCAACAGACAGTTTCAAAACTGTAACATTTTGTTAACCAGTATCATTACTCCTTAAAACAAGTGGACTAATGATCCCCAACGGAAATTTGTGAAATCACAATAAAGTGCGTATAAATTAAAAAAATCAAGAAGAAAGTTTTCCAAAATTAATCACATAGAGGTCTACGAAATGTAGACAACTGTTCTTCAATTCGGCCCCTGTATGTCACGTTCTTTTTCAAATCGATCTAACTTACGTTTTCAATCCAATGTTTTTTACATTGTTTCTACACTAGCCAGCAATTCAACAAATAAAAACTTTCTTCATTGTAATTAAAATCAGCCAACAGTTACAAAACTAACATTTTGTTGACCAGTATCATTACTCCCTGCTCTGCAACAAGTGAACTAATTAGTCCCAACGGACATTCGGAAAATGACAACGAAGTGTGTATAGATTTTAAAAAATCAAGAAAAATGTTTTCCAAAATTAATCAATCACATAGAGGTCTACGAAATGTAAACAACTGTTCTTCAAATTGGCGCCTGTATATCACGTTCTTTTTCAAATCGATCTAACTTACGTTTTCAATCCAATATTTTTTACATTGTTTCTACACTAGCCAGCAATTCAACAAATATAAACTTTCTTCATTGTAATTAAAATCAGCCAACAGTAACAAAACTAACATTTTGTTGACCAGTATTATTACTCCCTGTTCTGCAACAGGTGAAATAATTAGTCCCAACGGACATTCCGAAAATTACAACGAAATGTGTATAAATTAAAAAAATCAAAAACACAGTTTTCCAAAATAAATCAATCACATAGAGATCTCACAAAATGTAAATAACAACAAATCTTATAATTGGCCACTGCTTGTCACGTTCTTTTCCAGATCGATCAAATTTACATTTTCAATCCAACGTTTTTTAGTTACATTGTTTCTACACCAGCCAGCAATTCAACAAATAAAAATTTTCTTTATTGTAATTACACATGAAAAATGCAAAATAACAATGCACGAAGGCTGAAAGGTGTGTGCAGTACTACTTCTTTCTTTCTTAACCTTGAATGGAAATATGTTCTTTGGAGCAGCGCGGGAAAACACTTGCAATTTGAAACGGTCTAATTGATGATCGTCCTTAACTTTTTTTTTCTATCAAATAATTTGTTGAGCTACCTTTTATTTTCATAAATAATTGAGGAATTAGTGCAAGGTTAATGAATTATAATATCTAAATTGTTTTATCATTATCAGCACTTTTATCATTACTCTTTTCAGCAAATCATTTTTTGTAAGAGCGATTTGTCTTCTAATCAAGATACATGTTTGCTTCGCTGAACAAACTGTTTTTTCTGCTTTCGTTTTGTGAACTCGATAAAATTGTATTACGTTTTTTACTGGGGTATTGTAATTTTTTTGTTGCGAAAATAAGATTAGATTTTGACTCTACTAACAAGCCGGAATTTGAAAACTTTAATTAGCTAAACATATTTCCTATTTAAAACTGTTAAAACTGAATAAATACCTTTGTGCTTGAAAAGTAAAAATAAGAAATAACAAGGTATAATTGTACAAAAATTGCAGATAACTGCAAACACGTGTTTCGGGGTTACAAGGAACCCGTTTTGGTGGATGTCTTTTCATCCATAAACTCATTTGTTTTGCATTGAAAAAGGGGTTCCTTGTTGCTCCAAAACACGTGCATGCAGTAATCTGCAATTTTTGTGTAATTTTTCGTTGTTATTTTATATTTTTACAGTTCCTATTTGTCAGCATTTCACTGACTGTGGTTTCAGTTTTAATTAATCTGTGGGCAATTCCACAAAAAAGTGGACATGAGGGTTCAAATTAAAAAAAAATGTTTTATTGCTACAAGTAATACATCAAATTAAAGCTAATAACATGAAATTTATGAATTTATCAAGAAAATTTTCATAAAAGTGACCTTTTTGTTATTTTTTGAGCCTATAGTTAACGTAATATAACAAACTTGTATTTAGGAAAAACATAGTATTTTCACTCCCCAGGATTACTATTTAAAGCAGGAGAATTTTGTATGTGTGTGTGTGTATATTACTATTTGTGACATTTGTCTATTCTTTGGAACACTTAATTTTTCATAACAAAATATTTAACAGGATTTTTAGTATAAATAAACTTATAAGGTATCGCTGTATCACACCCGTCACAAAAAGGATGTTTAAGTTACCATAGCAAATGCATTCTTTCATGGAAAAATTATAAAACTTTCCAAAGTTCTAATGTTCGCAGGTCTTAATAGGAGTACAATGTTTAAATTTGATCAAATATTTATTCTCTGGGAAAATTTGGTGCGACAGGTGTGACAAACGTTTGTGACGGGTTTGATAAAAGCATTGGGATAGGTATGACAGCATTTAAAATAGCTTTTAAATTTTTTTAAATGTAATAGAAGATTAAACCATTTTATTTCTAAACAAATTAGCATTGTAGTTTTTTTAAAAAAATTGAAAATCTTATAACTTGACAGATTTGAATTATTTGTGTTTCAATAATTTTTTGGTTATTAAGTGAGTGACTTTTATTTAATTCTTGAAACATTTCAAAGGACTAAAATAGCTTTAAAGGAAATAAATAATCAATTGCACATTCCCATAATTACTCTGTTTTGTGAAAATGCCTCAGTCAAATTTTTTTTTCATGAGACAAAAAATAATATCGGAGACACTGGAATTGTACAACAAGTAAACGTTGCCCAAAATTGTGGCACAGGTTCTCAGGATGCAATATCAAGTCTCATTAATCAATTATCACATTTACAAGTTGTGCATGGACAAAAGATAATACAATTTGCTCCCTTAGGTAAGGCTCCAATCATGACAAATATGCCCCATGGGATATTTTAAAATGTTAGCATAACTGATCTGAAAACGGAATTGTCTTTACTATGAAAAGTGAAAAATGTTCTGATTTCTGAAAAGCTCAATCAAAAATGATGTATAAAAATCAAACTAGTGCTTTTTTCAGGGACAGGAGATTATCAACCGACATGAGATTAGAGTTTTTTTACCATTTTGTATAGAACGCGACAGTAGTCGTATTTGTGGGGTGCTAAATGCAGTCAACATTGTCAAATTAAGGTGTCAAATCAAACTGCTTTTTATTTATTTAATTGTGCAGTGACGATGACAAGAATTGATCTGCATATTGAAGCAAACACTGTAGTCTGAGAGAATATCGTGTGCAAGTTAGAATTAATGAAGACATGAAGTTCAGAAGAGTGACAACTTTTGGGAAAGCAGTTCTGATAATGTTTAGGCTGAACAGACTGCACAGTTTACATTGTAAAATATAGCTGTCCCTGAAACTGAATGCTATATCTTACTCCCAGTCAGATTATATGAACACCTGATGTAGCTTTTTTTTTTTCCTTTTCACTAACCGCCAAACGCAACGTAGAACAAAGCACTACATTATTAGTATTATGTTACTGTTTTACATATTAACTTTAAAAAGAAAAAAAATGAGTAAAGATATGCAAGCTAATCGATGACCCTGTTGATTTTTCCCTGTAAAAGGTGATAATTAAAAAAAGAAATTGTTTATTCTCATTAAAAAAAGCTACACTTGACCTAATTTCGTTAGCGGCTATTAAAGACCAGTTAAACTAAATGTACACCCAATACTAGCTTTTTTTCTTATGAAATGTGATTTATGTTCACTATTGTCAAGTTTGTCATCTGTACCAATCACTATTCTTTTAGATATGACTCATCTAAGTAGCGGATTTGCACAGTGTCACATCCGTCACAAATTTTGTCACATCCGCCACATCACGAAAAAATCCTGTTCAGTAAAAAAATTTAAATTCATCATACATATAATGCATTAAATTTCATTTGAATGTCTTTTAATAGAAAAAAATGCTATAGTTATGAAACATTAAAATATTCACACGAATTTCTAGAAATGCAGATGAAAACTCATGTCTCGTAAACGTCACACCCGTCACAAGATTTAAAAAAATTCTTTAAAAAAGTTGAAAGGTTCTACAGTTTTGCTTTAACTCAATTACTCGAGTTAATGCACAGTTAAGCATGATTAAAATTCTTTGTTAATGTTTTTTAACTGATTTAGTGCTCAAAATGTTGGTTTAACCAGTAAACATAGTGTGAATGTCACACCCGTCACAATGGAATTGCCCTTATTCATTTTTAAGAATGCCATCAATAACAATTACTTAATTAAAGTTGGCTTTGTGTTGGAAAAGTAAAGTAAGAAATAGCAACGTATAATTGCACAAAATTGTAGATTATGGATGCCTTGTAATCCCGAAACACGTCTTTGCTGTAATCTGCAATTTTGAGCAACTATACGTTGTTATTTTTTACTCACTCAATTGCTTAACGTTTAGGCGACGTTTTTGTAAAGTTTAAGGTAGAAAATGATTTGAAAATAAATCATTGAGTATGAATACTGAAATGAAAAAAATAAGGTCACAGACGAACCATATATGATACATCAAGAAAGAGAGAGAGAGTGAGAGACGGAAAAAAGGAGGGAAACAGATGATGCTGAAAAATAGTCCTTTATCACTCTTTTAAACCTTATTTTATCTAGTTCTTTATGGTGTCAAAGTAATAGATAATTCTAAACAAGAGTACTTTCCGTTATAGGTACGTTACGACGCGTTTTCAATCTTGGCTAAGCAGATCCTAACCACAACATTAGGACGCTACCAAGTTAGGTATGCTTCAACTATAGTTATGCCTAAATTTTTAGTTCGCATCTACACCCCTTGGTTTCTGGGTGCTTCATTGTTGCTTATCAGATAGTGTTTCCTCATGAATCGTATTCATATAGTTGAAGGAATTAAAATTTGAGTTGTATAGAATTAAACTGCCAAAATGAAAAATTATTCGTTCGCAAAATAATGTGGGCACACACACGCACACATATCATATTACATGATGCATCTTGATAAGATTTCATGCTCATTTTTTCCGGTGCTTTAATCTTTAGTGCAGCTATTTCGGTATGCGGATCATAAATCATGTGTCTTAACTCCTTTTCCATGAAATCAGGGCGATGCTTGCATGCGTAGTAATTTAATGGCGATAGAAATATCATTAATACCGCTAAATAAAAGGACCGTTCATGTTATGTAAGGGATTTCCCGTTTTGGGTGTTGGTCCTTCGCTAAGCAGGATCAAATGAGACGGCGTAGTTCCAATGAAGAAATATCTCGGCGGGGGATTCGCTGCAGGTGGTTGAGGACGTGATTGTGATATGGCCTTCGATGATAGGCACTACCAATGGAATCTCCCATCATTAGAATATAAAGGTTCTTGTTGGAAGGAGTGCCTACTTTGACTGATAAGATGTATTTGTATTTGGCAGTTAAAAGTTTTATTTAAGTTTATATGATGCAATTCTCGAAGTTTTACCTCTTTTGGTGGTATCGGAGTGAAATTTCAACACACGACAGAAGTAATAAAGCGGAAGTGTCGTCATAAATAAGCCATCAATCTCCTAAGTACAAGTTCTGCCTTTGTTGAGATTGCTTCTACACACATTTTATGGTTCTCTTTCGAATCCTCTGGATCCCCAAATAAAAATATAGATCATAACCACTGTTCCCAGAAAATTTTCAGCTTTGTTTATAATCTAAAACTGCTGAGTTTGAATCGGTTTTTCATAAAACGGCAGAAAAAACAAGTTTTAAATGAAGAAACTGAACCTATTGACTCGTGACGCTCTGGAGTACTTAGAAAAACTCACGAAGAATAGCAATTGCGCACTTTAAGAACAGTCCTCTGCAACAGACCTATCCATTGTTACCCAAAACATTCTACAAAGACTCCAAATATGTTAGCTCCTTGTTTCATTGCATCAACTGTATAAGGAACGTGAACTCTTGCTGCTGTTGTTGCACGTCCTAATGACTAGCAGTGCTAAACCAGGTTCATGATATCATACACCCTCAAAAAATCCAACACCGTTAAAGGATCGTCAGTTAAATCTTGTTTCGAGAGCCACAACCACGCGAGAATGTGTTCTGATGAAGCCTGCTCAGAAGAACAGTTGGAACAAATTTCAAAGTTCTTGGATCCCTCAGAAAATTTCATTGATTTAAGGTGACCACTTCGAAGGCAGTCACGAATAGTTTGATCCTGTCTATTAAAACCCAGAGCCAGGGATACTCCAGGGCGAGAACATTGATACCAATGGTGCTCTGGGGAGACAATTCCAGGGTCTTATTCTTTATTTTTGAGAAAATCTCCAAAAAGGTGAGGGGTGCTGACGGCACAAAGGGCTCTCAAGCATCATTCTTGGCCAAAGTGTCCGCTACCTCATTTCCGTCGAGATCGACGAGGGAAGGAACGTAAACTTTACTTTTATACCAAGTTTTTTTTTATGTTTCGGAGATTTCCGAATACAGTAGTAAAAAAATAATTGCTCGCTCAGTAACGGACGTACTCATAATATACAGGTTGTCTGAAAGATCCTTCGCACATTTTAAAATCTCATAGAAAAATAACAAATTGTCGTATGAATATATGGTTTGCGACATAATACTTCATAGGTTCAAGAATTTTTTATGACATCGCAAATAAAAAAAAAATGAAAGAGAAAAAAAAGGTAATCGCTGTATCATCCCAGTAAGAAAAGCATGCCTCATGTGAGGTGTTTAATCATTTTATTAAGCAGAAAGCAATACCTTTCATCACCAGAGTTCAATGTATGTACCGTTTGTGGACATGGGATGAACTTGAGTGCCGTTTAGATGTGGTTCGAGCAACATCGGTGCACACATTGAACTCTAGTAATGAAAAGTATTGTTTTCTGTTTAATTAGACACCTCACATGACGCTTGTTTTCTTGCAATGACGATACAGATATAACCTATAATCACACTTTTTCTTCTTTATTTCTTTTCTTTTTCTTTTTTTCCCCTTTTTACGATTTCATAAAACATTCTTGAACTCGTATGGGGTAAGTATTATGGCGCAAACCGCATATTCATACGACATTATGTTGCTATTCTATGAATTTTGAAATGTATCATACATTTTTCGGACAACCTGTAAGTCAAGTACTGAACCAAAACCTTTTTTCTTAAATATTGTTTTGAAAATTTAAAAATTTAATCGCATTTTATAAAACTAGCGTTCACATTCTTCCTAAAATCGACGCCATGAAACAAGCAAACTAGTATATTTAGACCCTTTGTATGGTGTTTTGATCACTAATTATTGCCCCTCTTGAAACGGAATCGCCCTTAAGGAAAAAAAGAAAAAACACGTTCAAGAACTGATAGATTCTTTACTCATTCGATGTTATCTTTAGCAGCACGAAATTTTCTTGAAAAACAAGATTTAATCAGCTCTAAATGCCATTTCTCCATTCAGATTATCCAAAGCTAATGATATAAGTGCAAGTGGAATAGTGGGATTTTCAAGAAGATTATTCACATCATGTAGTGCGAATATGATTTTTAATGGTACTTAGGCTTTTAAACCTACATTAGCATGGTGCATCATGGAGTCTTAAGAAGTGCCAATAAAAAGCTACACTATATCTTTGGAAAGTCTACTATAATTTGACGAAGAACAAAAGAGTAATCACTGGATTAAACAAATGAGCTAGGATATTGCAAAAAATGATGTTGTTTAATAAGTCACTTGCCAATACGGAAGAGCTAACTGATGTAAACTCAAATACATTTTGACTGTATGAATATTATTTTTTGTAAAGTGATCTATGATTATGAATGAACCATCTATCATTCTAATACTTCTTCAATCATAATTCGATGTCTTACCAGTAGCCGGTCGAAAGAAGCTGCAGGCTATTAATGGCATAGGCTAAGATATCTCAAACGGGGCAAAGCTGAAACTTTCCCGAAAGTAATCAATTAAAGGTTTATGGAAATTTATTTCGATTAATCAATGATTTTTATCCAGAGGGAGAAAGGAACCTACTCATGATGCTCTGGCGGAATTTAAATTTCAAATGATTGCGATGGGGAACATGGTTGATGATGTGTCTACATAGTTCCAACCATGGTTATTTGCGAATTAACTGACAAGACAACTTGATGTTTTATCAATGCTTAGAACAGTGACAAAAAATAGTTTATGAGCCCATAGGACTTTTCACGCATTCGCCAAGTACTCCCGGAATTATATTTCGACAAATTTTCTTGATTTAGCCAAAAGTCGTAATTGACAAGTGCTTATGAAAATTAAGTCAAAATATTAGTGAGGTTTTAGCTGAAAACAGTTTTTATATTTTTCATGTTGTATTAATGAGATTGCTACTAGTCATGTTGCTGTTAGATTGCCATATTGCTAGAAATATTAACACACTAGATGTGTTTTCGCTTCTTTTCAGCTTCATTTTATGTTAGCGTAATGCATTCGTTTTTGTCCCAAATTGACATTAGAACAACAGAGTGTCATATTTTGAAAAAATAAACAAACCAACAAAACATCAAGAAATCGAAAACATTTCAATTGGTGAAACATTACAGATATTATTATTATTCGTTTATTTTAGGATTAATTGACTTGCTAATCAATTATGAAACTAGTATTACTTTACATTATTAATGCTCTTAGTAGTATTAGTGTAACTATATATTTTTATGTGCTAATACTATATACTTGAATTTCCAATAAAGTGAATTAGTCCTATTTTTGGCAGCGTTGCACTTTTGGATGTTAACGATTAATTTATCAACTGATTTAAAAATGTAACAGTTGTATAAAAAAAAGCATATTTCTTCAAACTAAATTACTCCATAGTAATAAAAATAACACTGAGAATTTACATAACAATGTTTACTGCTTTCGCACTGTCGAGTTTTAGTTTCGGATTTCCAGCAAATCGTCAACAAAATTGATTTTTTATCTTGGGTTATTAATTCTGAAATTTAAAGAAACAAAATCCTCTTTGTGAACTATTAGCACAGTACACTGCGGCAAATTCACTTATTTTTACAATCTTAACATTATTTCTTGCGTCTTTTAATAATTCACCCTATGGCAATGGATCAAAAACAGACGGTCACTTTGATCCAAAATGGCGGATGCGTCGGCTCCCTAGTTATAGAAGCGTTAATTTTAGTGAAGTCTCGTAATAAAACTACACTAACTTTCCAATGAGAAGAGAACAGTGTCACATTATTGCAGTGTGTGTGCTAAGTTGCGATGAAACTATAAAAAGTCATTTAGGCTAAATGTTATCCATGTGAATAAACTTTGCGCCATTAACGATGGAAACTAATTTTTAAGTAATAACTTTTGTAGACACCATGAAAAGCCCAATGCTGCCCTCTGCAAGTTATAATATCTCAGTTTTCTACTTTCTATTTTATAAAATAGAAAGGTAACTGTTTATTGTAGCAAAAAAAGACTTCTTTTGCACTTTTGTGCGTGGAAGGGGAGGAGGGAGGGCAATATGCTCTCTACTATTTAATTGAGTTGTTATAAAATTGACACACACACACAAAAAAAAAGCAAGTTACGGTACTAGGTATGTGTAAACAGGGCGATTGCACAGAGGCCCCGCAAGAGCTGGAGCACCGACCCTGCTAAAAGTTAAGCATTATTTCAAGTTGAATTAAAAGGATAGAATAGAGAGCAGGGCCTCCAAAGTATTGTGGGCCTTAGGCCTCACTTTTAGTTAGTCAGGTCTTGTCTCCACCTAATACTACAAAATATATTTCAGCAATTTTAATTAATTTTGATCTTCATGTTTTAATAAGTTTGCTCAAAGATATCTGAATGATGAATACTTTTCTTTTGCAGTTGGAGATGGAAGGTTACATATGTTTACGCAGACGGAGAAGCAGAGGTACGATGGATGGTATAATAACCTCGCACACCCGGACTGGGGATCTATCGGTAAGCTAAATATGTCTTATGCCAGTTTCACTACTTTCACGACGGAGACGAAATCACTGTCCCAGTAGTTACATCTGTCTCTCTACCGGTCCCCGTCACAAAAAGAATTCTAGGTTTTAAAACAAATCCACTCCTGACACCTAACGTATCATCCAGTAGCGGACTTTTCGTCAGTAATCTGCGACGCGGATAAAAAATATATAAAAAAAATAGTCTGCAAGATAAACCAATGTTACATTAATCATAAAATCTGAATTGCCACCGAGAAATACTAAATATAAGATTCTGATACAAGTATTGTGCGTTCACAACGAAATGGCACTTCGCTCTGCTTCTGCAAACGCAGAGTTCGGTTTAGAACGGGGGTGATCGGTGAACAAAATCCCGTGCTTGTAAATGAGACAATCTTAACTATGGCGCGCATTTAAATGTGTGGAAAAGTCTTAGTGTCCTCTACGTCACTTGCTCCACTTGTTTGCTGTTACTTCCGTCATTCATAAGTTTTTAAAAACTGCCACTTTTCGGAAAAATAATATGATCATTAGTCTTCCACCAAAAACAGCAAAATAGAATCGTCGGATGCCACTTGACGAAGGCAGAGCCAAGTGCCTTTTCCTGGTAAACGGACAATATATGGTATCCCCCATAAACGGAAAATATATGGTATAACCCAGAATACGCAGTACAAATCCTCATTAGCAGCAATTTCAATTTTTTGTCTATAAAAGCTTCCAGTTCTTTTCTCAACCAACTAAGAAATAGTCTGCAGACTTTCTCGAGAATATGCGACGCAAGTCATGGCGTCGCGCTGTTTCAGCTACCTGGCGTATCAAGTAATAAGAAGCTTTGTAACTTTTACCTCTGATACTTTTCTCTGTATTGACTGACACAAGATGGATGCATCTTACATTTCCGTATTTTACTGGATAACATTAAGACGTATTTTTGTATAGGAAACCATTTTCTTTATGGTTTAAACTGAAGTGACTTTTGAGATAAGGCGAAAAACATAATTTGTAATTAATATTTCTTTAAAATGATTCCTAAATAGTTGATTCCCCGAATACCACCTATTGCAAGAAAAAAAAAATAATAATAGGGGAAACCCGGCTAAAGTGGATACCCCGGGCAAAGCGAGTTTTGCTTATAACTCCCAAATAAGTAGTTGACCGGCAGCTGTGTTGTCATAGCAACGGTGCTGTCATAGCATAGCGCCTGTTGCCGCTACGCATGCGGCAAACACGTCGAGACGAGTTCGCGTCACACTACGCCAGTGACAAAACAAAGTATGTTTTGAGGAAAACAATATTAGTTTACAGAGATTAGTGTTTGATTTATAACTTTAATACTATTTGTGATATGTTCTTTGTTATGAGTAGAATTTGATGTACGGTTATGTAGCTTTCAACTATCCGTAGACGACGAGTTTAGATGCTCTGGTGTTTTAGTAATTTTTAGTAACCTCAAAAACGTTCCTAAAGGGCAAAGTGGATACCATTTTCACTATGCCCGGTCATGACAAGTTCCTTCATCCGAACCTGGAAGTCCTTCAATTTTAAGATCTTAAGCCAATGCTACTATTGAACACTGTCCTTATGCTCCCATGGGATCTGCCAGATCCCATGGGAGCATAAGGACATTCTGTTGTTTCAGATCCGATCTGAAACAACAGAATAAGTCCAAGGTAATGATGTTCCCGCCACTTCACCCAAACCTGGATATTCTAAGAACTACTACAGTTTTTCAGTTTTATGACCTGTTCCACAGCGTTTTAAACCAATAACAACACGTAAACGAAAGCTACAGAGATCTACACTCCCGACAAGTATTCCAGTAAAGGACAATCAGAAACAAAAATTTAAAAAGTAAAAAAAAAAAGACTGTCATAAGAAACTAGATAATGTTTCAACTAAAGCATTTTAGAAGACTGGTAAAAAGACCACTACCAAAAAGACTAAATAGAAAATATCTGCTACAAAACATAGGACTGCATAAGAGAACGATAAGAGGAAGGAAGTAAAGAAATTTGATGATGTAAGGTGCATTTTCTCTGGTGAAATGTTCATTGAAGAAGATGATCAATCAACGGAAAATTACGTACACTGTCGTATTTGTACTCAGTGGTGTCATAAAGAGTGTTCAACATTAGAAAATGGTAATGATTTTGTTTGTGATAACTGCAATGATTAGTATTGTAGCAGAAAATTGTTGTTGTTTTTTTTTTTTTTTAAATATCCTCCTAAGTTTTGGATGTTGACTTTTTTTTTAGTTTAATTTCTTTGTTGTTATAATAATTACTGCAATAATTAGTATTGTAGAAAAAAATGTTTTAATATGAGCCTTTAATTTTCAATCCTTTTTTTTATTTTTAAGTTCAGTTTCTTTGTTTGTAATAACTACAACAATTAACATTGTAGGAAATGATTTTTTAATATGTTCCTTTAATTTTCGAGTTTTATTTCATTTTTAAGTTCAATTTCTTTGTTTGTAATAACTACAATAATTAGCATTGTAGCAAAAAATGTTTTTTGGATATGTTCCTTTAATTTTCGATAGTTATTTTATTTTTAATGTTCAGTTTCATGACAAATAATGTTGTTGTTCGCTTTGCCCTAGTACTGAATCCACTTAACCCGGGGTGTAGGGCAAAGTGGATATTCATGCCATTGATGAAAACTGGACTTATATCTAATAGTGTAATTAATATTCAGGAAAACTGTTACTTAATTACGTAAGTTCATTAAATGAAGACTGAGTGTAAACATTTGTTTCACTTTCCAAAGTTATAACTAAACGACAGTAATCAAGAAAAGCTTAAGGTATTCACGTTGCCCGGGTTTCCCCTACACTTGCTCATCGACTATTTTTAAGTCTCTCATTAAAAATTACGTCTAAATAACTTGTTTCCATAGCAGCAGGATTTGTTGATTACACAATGATGTAAAACGAAATAAGGAAGTCGTTCGTTAGTGTGGAAGTTTTCATTTGTTTGGCAACAGCAAAGACAACTACGCATTTTAACTCGCGAAATTAACATGACACTTATATTTAAATAAAAAATACTTCCTTGAATAGTCTGTCATTTCCAAAAGTGGAATGAAAGTTCTCAAGTGCTGTTGTCATGGTTTTGGCTACAGCAAAAGAGAGAAAAAAAAATTGACCTAAAGTGCAATTGAACAACATCATGCTATTATGGAACTAACGGACTAGTCGTCGTTGATGTGAAATCCTTCATTTGCTTCGCAACAGCAACGTCAACTACGCATTTTATAGCTCGCGAAACTAATATGGCTCTTATACATAAAACAAGTATTACTTTCTTGAATATTGTCCGTTTTCAACAAGAAGGCACTTGACTCCTCCTTCGTCAGGTGGTACCCGATGATTCTATTTCGCTGCTTTCGGCAGAAGGTATATTCGGATCATAGCATTTTGGCCCTGTTTATGCACACTCCGGCTTCACCCCGGGTTGAAGCGGAAGGTGGATAAAAGGGGGATTGCAGCCGGGTTGATGGGAAGACCCGTTTTTGTCAAATCGTGGATTCTCCTTTACGTCCATGCATTACTTTGTTTTAAGAACTATTAATTGAAAATTAATCAAAAGAAAATTATTGTACAATATCCTTTTTTTGTGTGTGTGTGTGTCTTTTTTATAGTTAAATTGAGCATTAAAAAACATATTGCAGAACTTTTCTGAAAATAATTTGGGGCATAATGGGTTAATTACTTATCACAACTACACTGTGCATAATATTATATTTCAATATGAATCCTATTATTTCATCCTTTTAATTTATTACTTGAATTTCATAAATTTAATCAAAAATAGCTTGTGACAAATGCAATAGCTTTTACTAATTTCGACTGGGGATCAGCATTTTGAGAACTAGCATTAATCAGTAAATTGTGTAAAAATATGTCTGGATTTTTTCAATCCATTTCTAAATTAAAATTTTTGCCCTTTGTGATTGTCAATAGCATGGCCGCAATTAAGGGGTGGGTTTTTAGGGTTCCAACCCCCACCAAAATTTTCACAACTGTTTCGAAATATGCTTTTATTATATATTTTTCTGAAAAAAATGTTTCAAATTTATTTATTTTTATTAATTTATTTTATTTTGGTTTTCAATTTCATTTAAAAATAAAAATTTTATTGACGAAACACATATACAGAACTTTATCCCGAGTAATTACTTTTAATTGTACTTCTTGTGGGAAAAATCCGCCAATAATCCTTTAATGTAGGTGGAGGGAATTCGCTCCTGCATTGAACGCGGCTTGAAGCCGGGTTGGATGCATAAAACAGCCTTATTTCGCGAAGCCGGGTTGACGCCGGGATGAATTTAGCTGCATAAACAGGGCCTTTGTTGCAAAAGCAGCAATTTTTAAAATGCAAGAACAACTAAAATGACCACAGACAAGTGACATAAAGGACACTAAAAGACTTTTTTGCACATTAAAATGCACGTCCAAGTTAAGGCTGTCTGGTTGTTTCATTTAGAAGCGCGTGGGTTGCTTACCGATCACCTCCGCGTAAAATGAAACTCTGCGTTCGAGGAGGCGGAGCGAAGTGCCTTCTTGTGAAAAACGGACAATAGTCTATTATTTCCAAAATTGGAATGATCGGGTCATCAAGTGCTCTTGTCATGTTCGTGACTACAGCAGGGGTGCAAACCCAGGGGCGGAGGGGTCATGACGCAAATTGAAATTTTTAGGAGAGCTGTTTGGAGGGGTATTTTTTTTTGGGGGGGGGGTCTCTTGCTTTTGGGGAGGGGCTTATTGTACTGCAAAATTACTTGATAAATGTATATGCTAAGCACTAGGGAATTATGATCCCTAAATTTTCAGCTCCCACAGGGGCAGGATTCCTTTTAAGGGCACCTTGTACTCTTTTACCACCCAATGTTTTTCTTGAAAAACTGTTCATAACTTTAAATGAAAGTTAAAACAAATAGGAAAATTTAATATCATGTTTTGCTGAACTAGAAAATAGAACACACTCATTGCATTAAAATGAAATATAGCAAACATTTCTATTAAACTAAATTTTCCAATGTAGCTCTGCTATGAAAATGTCCACTGGAGTATGAACCATTTTTCTCATGATGACGGCACTATTGTAATGTATCTGTATGCGTTCCGCATAAAGTTGTTTTGAAACATATTGGACAATGTATTTTCTGGGTAAACAAAGCCTTCATGAAAGTCAAACACCTAAAAAAAAAATGTTCAATAAGTTTATTCGTCAAAAGGCGTTTCATGGGGGAAAATTACCATGAATTCATGAATATCAGTTTGTCCATTCTACTATTGTCCATAAAATAAGCTGTACGAAAACATATCATAGTTCCTGTAATGCTTTCAAAACTTTTTCCTTTTAGCATATAAGGTCTCTTTGAAAACTGGCAGAGTATGACATCGATATTTATGGTTTAAATTCTCCTTACACTCCAATTTCAACAATAAATTTCACTTCCACGTGCAAATACCTTTACCAAGTCTGTTTCACGCATTGAAAATCAGATATTTTAGGCTGTCTCCAAATTTTGGTGAAGCGTACATCCATCTGTATATTTTATACCAAAATTCAACACCGTGAAAAAATAGGGGAGGGATGGGGGATTTCTCAAATATTACATTTGAGTGCTTAGATTTTTAATTTAACTATCTCCAACACTCAGAATGTTAAAATTCGAGATAGCCATGCCTCCTCTCGATCTACCATCATCTATTTAATCCTCAAGAAAGCTAGTTTTTATGGAATTTTTGCATATTTCACCCTTTCAAAATGAATCCCACTCCTCTAAAAATTTTAAATGCTTATTTTCACGCCTTGCAAGAAAAAAAACCTTGCAATATCTGTCCATACCTTTGACATCTTTCTATAATAAAATATTCTCGTTTTGATAAATTTCTCCCGTCCGAAAAAATATCAAGGAATACATTTTCACACCTTGAAAAAGAAAAGAAACTAGCAGTATCTTTGTCTACATATCTCATATCCTTCCGTGTTCAAATATTCCCGTTTTGATCACTTTCTCTCCTCCAAAATAAATTTCACTCATCTAAAAAATATCAAGGCGTATATTATATTTTCACATTTTGAAAATAAAATTTAGTAGTATCTCTATCTACACATCTCATATCCTCCCTTGTTCAAATATGTCCGTTTTGATAACTTTATCTCCTCCAAAATAAATTTCACTCCTCAAAAAAAATCAAAGGGTATATTTCCACACCTTGAAAATACCCTAGCAGTATCTCTCGTACATCTTCCCGTGATTAAATATCTCGTTTTGACTAATTTTATTCCTCCAAAATTAATTTCCCTTCTCTGTAAGCATATCAAGAGAATTTTTACTCCTTGGGGAAAAAAAAACCTACCCAGATTTCTGCCCACATTTCTCATATTTTCCCGTGTTCAAACACTCGCATTTTGACGAAATTCAGGTCTGAGATGCACTCATCTCAATGCGTGTGAAACGCCACAAACCGATTAAATTTAATTGCTGCTCACCTGAGTATCACCCACGCGCTCTTACCCTTCAGGGAAATCAAGGTCAAAAGCAAACAAGAGTGTCGTAACGCTTCATGTTAATGCTTTTCACTGAGCAATTAAAATCAACCTAGAAAACTGTTCAAGTGCTGGTAGTCCGGATTGCGTCCGACTGCCCATCGCAAATTGGGCGAGAGAGGTATCGGTATCCGTTCGTGCTCGCAGTCGCGTTCGCAAATCGGTTTCGTTGTCTGGAGGTTGCAATGCGCCGTCTTTCGCCGGTTGCGGCACCCGTTGTCCCATTTCGAAATAATTAAGTGATATCCTTAATGGCTTGTCAGTCAAGTTTAATGCGTCGAAATGATTTTATTTCGATGAAACTTGATTCTTTGAAATTACTGTTGGAGATTTGCTGCTTTAATGCGCATGTTTGTGTCTTGTGGAAAGTTTTTGAATTTCGGAAAAATGTAATTTTGTTCTGAAAACACTAACGTATGAAACGGAACTTCGGCACTTTGCATGTGATATAATAAGCATAAGAATCATAATAATAAAAACAATAATAAAAACAATAATAATAATAATAATAATAATGATAATAATAATAATAATAATAGCAATAATAATAGTAATATCAATAAAAATAAGTAGCACCAACAGCAATAATAATTATAATAGCAATAATAATAAGAACAGCATCAACGACAATAATAATAATAAATGTAATAATAATAATTATTATTATTATTAACGTTCTTCTGAAGTAGTATAGGGGTGAAAAGTTCAAAAAAGCATGAACATTTGTTGCAAGGAGAGAGACTTAGAGAGTATAACTTTGTTAAATATTTTTAAAAGATCATCAAAAATAATTTTTTTCTGAGATTTTTCCCTTCTGCACACTTTGTAATTATTATTATTACTATTAGTATTATTTGTGTACAACCGAAGTATAGAACCCCTCATGTAAGCTCGACAGCCGAAAATAAGTTCATGTTGTAAAGACAACAATTTAAAAAAATCTTGAAAGCAACGGACTTAGCATACACTAGTCACATCGCAGGCCTTAAATGACGAAACTTATTTGTTTATTATATATATTTATTCAAGTTATTAGGTGAAAATCAAAGTTCAAGGTACTTTTAAAGATGATTGAGTTAGCAGCCTCTTACCAATGTAGATACCGTATCATGTTAGGGGCCATGGTGACTTGATCGGCAAGGAGTGGAACTCATGACTGGAAGATCCCGAATTCGATGCTAATCGGTCAAAAATATTCCATGTTTGCTACTGATGACTTGAGTACATTAAATATGTCGTGATCACAAAGTCTGCCAAATTCTCATTCAAAATCCATACATATGGGGGCACTGGATCAATTGTTGCTCGACTTCTGGTCTGGAACAAAAAACGGAGCTCTATTTGGGACTCCATCCAAGTGATTAAGCCACGTGTAGGGATAGGAACGAAAGACCCTGGAGTGTAGTACCTATAATATGCCATGTTAATTGTTCAGTTCAAATAAAGTTGCACCTTCTGTTATATATCATCACTATATATCGAAGAGCCAAAACAAATAAGGACCATCCGTGGGTGCATGTCCATTCAGTTAATAGTAGGCAGAAAAATGTCTCATTCGCTTTTGAGATTATATACTCAACGTGTATTTTAAGCACTTTGAAAATTTAAGTATTATTGAAGGGCTGGGAGCAATAACATGGTAACCCACACTCCATGCAAAATCAAAAGGTAGGAACGTTATTAAAAACAGTACTGTTGGGTTACCACCTATTACTATCGCATGAAGTCCTGGGTTACCATGTCATTGCTCCCAACCCTTCAAATTTACAGTGATCCGAAAAGGTGGTAACCCAAAAGTACTGTTTTTAACAACGATTCTACCTTTTGATTTTGTATGAAGTGTGGATTACCATGTTATTGCTCCCAGCCCTTCAATTTTGCGATTGAGTTTTTAAAATAAACGTTTATCGTATAAAATGGATGAACACCCATTTTGCATGGGTTGTTGATACGAATAAAGAAAACCAATAAGTGCAGAAAAGAATACAAAACACAAGAATAAAGAGAAAAAAATGTGTCTCAGCAAGATCTTAAGATATCTATACAAGACACTCAATAAAACATGCCCTACACTGCATTATTACTAGAAAGATTTCCAATAACAAAAGCTTTCTTAGACGTCCACTTCAGAAAAACAAAGTCATAAAGTTTTAGTGCAGTATATTTTATAATTTATACAAGGAATGCAACAGAAAAGATAAAGAGAGAAAAGATTTTTTTTTAATTTGTTAAAATTTTACCATTTGTACGTCACTTCATATTGTTATCAAACCCTTAGTCAGGATAGATCAGGCAAACTTGATTTACCACTACGAATTTTTTTAAGGTTTTGAAATTCAAATTTCTAGATACCTGTAGAGTGGAGTTAACGCAGAAATACATCCCCTTTTTGGGAATGATATCCAAAAGTATTGAAGTATTATCTTCAACAGAAACGAACAACGATTAACAAAAACTATCAGAAGTTAGACAAAAATTCATATTTTCGATACGTCCAATTAATTTTGAACCTTTTCGGGTTTTGATAGTGTACCGCTGAAGTTAAAACTACCATCTTGAAGAAATTGATGAGATTAAGTTGTATGCATAAAAGCTTAAAACTAAGATGTTATTTCAAAAAAGAGGTTTTTTTTTTCTATTTCCCAAAACAGTTTAAGGTTGGTATAGATGGATTTGATTTGCATCCTTACATATCAGCCCGTTGAAGATTCACAATTAAGGTTTTTTTTTCTGATATTTTGTTTGTTCTCTGTCACCTTGTACTGCTGTTTATAAAAGACATAATAATAGTTTTGTGTCCTGCTTTGTTTTTGCAGATAGCCAGCTGACAAGAAAGGCCCCGCCATCGTATGCAGATGGCGTGTATCAGATGGCCGGTATGGAGAGACCCAGTGCCAGAGCTCTGTCTCAGGCCCTCATGAAAGGCAAAGATGGTCTCTCATCGCTCAGGAACCTCACTGTTCTTTTCACATTTTTCGGTAAGATATATTTAAACGAATCACCACAATTATGTTGAAAATACGAAGAGATGCTGTGGTTCAATTTTGTAGATCCTTATCAAAATGTAGAGCTGTTCAGAAAAGTCAGGTGCCATTCCATCAAATAAGAGAAGTTTTATGAAAATGGACTTAATTTCAAAAAATCTAGCTCCATAAAGAAAATAGCTTCTTCAGAGAAACCATGCTGCCAATACCACATATAAATCACCGTTTTCTTTATAAATTAGCCATTTTGCTGCGAATTAAAAGGGGTAGCAAAAAAACTTTTTCAACTTTAAACAGTTTTCATAGAGTTTGATCTACATATGTTTTAATATTAAACATTTATCATTTTTTGCATAATTTTATTTGAAATAATGTTAAACGAAACAGGAATCCTTTGCAAAATATTGCAGAATATTCCTTGATATCACAGTTTAAAACTTGTATTCCAAATTGCTGGGAATTTATTTACGCCCTACGCTTTACTTTCTAGTAACAAAAGAATGTCTTATCAAAAATTATGGTAAGATTTCGTTGTCTTCAACTATTTAATTCTCCCAATTTGATTTATTTCAACAAAGATTTTGTAAGTGGTGGCAAATTATAAAATCTGTGAAATAATTTAACTTCGCATGTAATCTAACAATATGTTTGATGTTTCAATTATGTTAGAAAAAGCTAAATACATTTTCATGGACTGCATTCAGTTAATCTTTTTTTTTTTTTTTGCAACTAAAATCTAATGAATATAATGTTTCAAGATCATAAAGATATTTTCAAAAGTGATTTTCCTTAATTGTCAGAAATATAACTGAAGAGTGTGTTTTAAATTCTGTTGTCGAAGAGTGAGAAAGTTAACAGAACAACATGTTCTAAATTTTGCCTTAAAAAGGCTCAAAGTCAGACAAACGTAAGTTGTATTTTCACTACTTTGCTGGAGAGCTTAACAAACATTTGTCTGGTGAATACAAGTATTGAGACTCGCCCTCTCTTAACACTGGTAATTAATTGTAAAAAACATTTTGTTAAGGAATTTCGTTGTTATAGCTCAATGCAGAATAGGATTCTACATACCAGAAAATGGTTATTTTTGGATTTACGTTAGTCTGGCCCTGAGATACAGATGTTGGAAATCAAGTGAGTAAAAATGCAACAACATGTATATATGTACAAATAAAATCAATTAAAAAGAGTTAAAAAAACTCTGAAGACAGCTGTTTTGAGGGAATAAAAACAAATCCCTTCATCAGTGCACAAAAGAAAAATGGTACACAAAGCCCTTTTCTTTTATGCACTGATGAATTGGTTTGTTTTTATAGCCTTGAAACAGCTGTCTTCCAAGTTTTCTTAAAACTCTTTTTAATTGATTTTATTTGTACATGTATACACGTTGTCGTATTTTTACTCAATTCATTGTACAAAGTCTCGACTGCTTCTTTTACTTATTAGAAATTAACTTTCTTTTCAGTCATTTAACTTCCTTATACTTCAATGCTTTTATTTTGTGTTTAAACTGAGTTACTTTTTCAGGGCAAGTCGCAGCGTCCGAGATACTGATGGCCAGTGAATCTGGATGTCCCATTGAAGTTCATAAAATTGAAGTTCCAGCTTGCGACGATGCCTACGACAAGGAATGCAAAGGGACCAAAATGATGCCCTTTCATAGAGCACTCTATGATTCCAAGACTGGGCAGTCTCCAAATAGTCCTCGAGAGCAGGTATAGCGAACAATTCAATTCTCTAATCTTGGATAGGCGTGGTTAAATATTGGTTAATTTCTCTCTATGTATCTGTGTTTTGTCGTTTAAGTCTCTTTAAATGGCTGAACGCGTTATCAGTCAGACCTCGATATAAGGTCACCTCTCGAGACTTCATGAAACTGACCTTATAAGCGGGGTGACCTTATAACCGATCCATGTATATTTTTCGATAAATAAGCATGTATATACATTAATTATTTAAAAAATTTAATACATTCAAAAATATCAATTATTAGGTTATAATAGTTGAATAGATTTGAACCAGTTAAAACTTTTGGAAGCAATAAGACATTTTGAAATGATTTTTTAGAACTTTCATTTAGAGTAAAGCTGCATACAAATATGCCCAAGCAGAGAACTGATGAGCAATTTACCTAACTTAAAATTATCATAAATACAGGACTGATAGGATTTTTCTTTCGTTTTAGCACAATGGTTTCTAATTGTTATCTGAAAATTTTCTTCGGCTTCTCATGACTGGTAAAAAAGTGCGATATATAGATAGTGCGATATATACACGCTGAGTGCCCTCATTACTTCTGCTTCATATTTTAGCGTCACTGTCGTAATACTCACTTTCTACTGCATTTGGTGCACTACATGCTACACTGTAAAAAAAAATCGGAAACGTTTCTGAGTATATCGTGCAGCTGCGGTTCATGAAATTTTCAAAAACGTTTCTGAGTATTTCGGAATTCTCTTTCTGTAATGTCCGGAAACGTGTCTGAGTGTTTCGGAATCCTCTTTCTGTAATGTCCAGAAACGTGTCTGAGTATTTCGGAATCCTCTTTCTATAATTTCCAGAAATGTTTCTGAGTATTTTGGAATCCTCTTTCTGTAATTTTCAGAAACGTTTCTGAGTATTTCGGAATCCTCTTTCCGTAATTTCCAGAAATGTTTCTGAGTATTCTGTGCAGCTGTGGTTCATGAAAGTTTCGAAAACGTTTCCGAGTATTTCGGAATTCTCCAAACAATTTTCAAAAACGTTTCTGAGAATTTCGGAGTCCCTTTTCCGTGATTTTTTCTAAAAAAATAATTCTTTACTATAGTACTGCATGCCATATCAGTTTCAATTCTTTCATATCTAAGAGCAATGAAACAAGCAATTTTAGATTCATTCGTGGATTTTTTTTTCTGAATTTCTAATGACAAATAGCATGGTTAACAGCATAACATATGCACAGTTATAAGTTTTTGAAAATTTATGAAATAATATAGTAGTTTCATTCATAATCACAAAATCGTCGGGGGAGGAAAGGGGAGTACTTTCTCAAAAGTGGGATTGTTTGTTAAACAATATTAAACTTCAGTTTTTCTCTCAATATTTTCAGAACAAAATTATCAACATATTGTATTTTTAATGCAGAACTTAAAAACATATCTTGTATCAAACTTGATAGCTTTTATTTTCGGATAAAATTTGACAGAATTTACCTAAACTTTGCGTTCCGAAATTCGTTCACGTCAAGTCAATTTCTTTGACGAACAAAGTGTACCGAAAAGTACCAACAGAGAAATTGATGAATTTAAATATGACACCAAAGTCCCCCTGCTGGAACCATTCGGGTTTATTCTTCTGTTCTTGCCCTTTTCCAGTTTATCACAAATATAGATACTTAATCAAAATAGGTTACTGATTTAGAGTGCGCGCAAAATGCATTATATATTTTATTTATTAAAACATTGAACTCTATTACATGATTATTCCATTTCATATATACGAGAGTCCCCCCCCCCCACACCATAAGAGTGATGGTGCACCCATAAAATGATATAAAGCGCCCCCCACCTTAAAAAAAGCAACCCCTTGAAAATGTCAATGGCACAGTCTGCGTGGTGAACGCCCCTCGTCTTCTCACCATATGTGCATTGCATATTAATAACATAGTATTTAAAAACTGATCACTTTTAAAACGATGACATGAAATAATATTACTTTTTATTTCAGCATGTAAATGCAGCTGTTCCATTTTTGCCACTGACTCATTCCTCCTGACTGTCCTACATTAAACTAGTATATCCACGAAGGAAATGTTATTTTCGGAACTAATGTCAAGGAATTTTTTTATTCTTAACCACATTTAACAAAATGAATAAGCAGATGAATTAATTTCATAACTATGTTCTTACTAATAGATAACATGGTCATTTTCTAATGGTATAACTATTTTTAAATGAATGAATAAATTATAATAAAAAAAGATAAATTATACCGGCACATTTTTTGTGAAGCATATTACAATACTTGAAAATATTTGCATTACCATATTTCTAATGAATTAAACAATTGATTTTTTTTTTCTTTTTGAACCAAAATGTATGTACATCCAAGTATTTCGAAATAACTTTTCTGTGATTGCTTCTCAAATATAAATCTTACTTCTTTTGCGTAATTAATCAGTTTCAGTTGGTTACAACAAATAGTACACCGCGCACATAGGTATGCAGGATAACTTTAAATTAATTCGATAAACCTAAAAACAGTTACAATTGGAGCCTCATCAAATGCAAATCAACAAAAATATAAATGTATATAACAACATGTTTTAAAATATTCATTAATACTTACAAGTGAACATGAGCGGAAGAAAATCTAAGTACCTCCATTGCAACTGAATAAGTAATACAAAGGGTTTCGTTTCATTAAGTATAAACACAGGCGTTGAAACTATTCACGCTTGAACACACAATATATATCTAATTATGGTTGCATTGGAAATTGTAAAGAAGCAAATGGTTATTAACTATAATAGCTGCGTACATCGTCTAAAAACTCAAGGGCAGTCCAAAATGCAAAGGCGTAAAATTAGTTTCGACACATTTTAATACTCTCTAGACATGAACTAACAAGCAATCCAATGCTAAACAGTTGCTGACTGCAGCAACCATAGATAAGAAAAAAAGAAGTTCTCGTTATTTCCGACTCATTGGCGCCTGTGTTGGAAGGAGGAAATAGGTTTCGAAGCGTTGCGTCATCACTTCCGCTTCTAGATATCTTGAAATAACAAAAAGCTTTCTGAATATTGAGGAGTTCGCTATTGGATGAAGGATTCCTACTATTTCGGAAACGTTTCCGATATATCCAGAAACGTTTCCGAAATTTGTTACAGTGTACGTAATAGGAATACGACTTTTCACTCTTTATGGATCGTATATTGCGAAAAATTCTTGGAAGTGAATCTATTAAGCACTGAAATTATTTAAAGAAATCAGACAGAAGTGATCTTATAAGCGATTAATGTATTATGACCTGACTACATATCCGATAAGACACAACATAGAATTCCTATTCAGTGAGCCGCGACTTTAGAAAAGTGACCTTAAATGCGGGGTGATCTTACAAGCGAGTGACCTTATATCAAGGTCTGACTGTATAGGGTCACTAAAAATTATTCTTTTGCTTTAAAAACGCCATATATCCAAAAGTATTGCTTGTACAAAGAGGAATATATTAAAATAACCACAAACTCATCAAGATGTGGAACGAGTTAACCATGTGGTTAAACGTTCCACTTTAAATTAAGAGACCATCGCTCATGCAACAAAGCTCAAGTACAATAGATAGCAAAAATGCTAAAAAAATTAAAAAGAAAAATGTTCAGTTACTGCCTTTTACCTGCCCACGGCAGCATAATAGTGTTCAATTTCATCAGAAAATTAAATTTCTAAGGATAAAGTTGAATATACTGTCTGACCGTCTATACTGTCTTTAGGCGTTCGATTACATGGAATGCGTAATATTCGGTTTATAGGCGAAAATGGGCGTATCTATTAGTTTATAGGGGTGTTAGTTGGTTTGTTACAGATGTCCACTTTTTCCTCTCTATTATTTAGCCCCAGTTTTGTAAAAATAATTATTTGCTAACTGCAATATCTTCTTAATCTAAAGTATATCAAATCTATATTCTCACCACAAAAATTAATTGATTTATTTATTTATAGCGCAGTTTTGAGCTTACCATTTTGCTTTTACATTCCCGAATGAAATGAAAACATTTTATTTTCTTTTTGTTGTTTCCATAGCAACTATTTTTATTTCCCCTCATTTTATTTTAGAGAATGCAATAAATGGTAAAGGCCCCTAGTGACATTATAAAACGCGTGTATCAATATATCTCATCGCTATTTTCCCTTCTACCCTGCTAGATTCATTCAGATGGAATCGTCTTTATTAGGCCGATTGCCAAATTACATGCAATCCGTGGTCAAACAGTAGCAGGGAAAGAGCTGATGCATGCTAGATTGGTTTTAACAATTAGATTGTTGGAGTTTTTGAATTTAAAAAAAAAAACCTAAAGTACATTTTGAAAATTCAAACTGTTTTTTTTTTTTTTCACGATGCTAAATTTTGATACAAACCGTGAAAATACTCTTTACTTAGGTTGAAACGTATTTCCAATTTTTAATGGATGAAATATGCTGAAACAGGTGCTAAAATTATTTCTGCCTCAAGAATAACTTAAACTAAAAATGTAATGAAAGAAAAAATGTTTATCCAAAGTTCCCAAAATCATAACCCTAGTATTTGACCAAAATACAGTCGAGCCTCCATATATCGAACTTCCACATATCGAAATTTTCTATACATCGAAATCCCAGCAAATTTCAATGTTCATTACATAGAAAAATTGTTTCTATATATCGAAAAAATCTCTATATATCGAAATTTTTTTCGAGACATTCGTAGATATTTTTTGTCCACTTTAGACTGTTTGTCTCATGAAAAATGCAGGTTAGGGGAGAAAATTATGTTTACTAAAAGTTGCTAAGAAACTCATAAGAAATCTGGGTTTGAGGGGTGTGTATAGGTCGTTGTTCCGTTCTGGAGTTCTTAAATTCCCTCAAGTTTATTTCAAATCTTAATTGTAACCAGTAACACTGTAACATCTTTTTTGTCTGTTGATTATCAATCCTAGTCTTTTCAGCTTCAGTAAAAATCGTTCAAGTTAGGTAGATTGATTTCTTACTTTTCTCTCGATTACATTGTCAAAACGAAAATCCCCCTATGTTGCGGATCAAATTGAACTGCCGAAGAATGAAGATGTATGGAGGCACAAAAATGTAATTTCTGTTATTTTTTCAATTATTAACTTTCGTTTAATCCAATGCTCGTAAAAATTAGAAATTGGGTTTCATGCACGAAAATTAGCTTTTATTTTAATGTTTTAGGAGATTTTTATGATAAAATAAGATCGTTTCTATGTATCGAAATTTCTATATATCGAATTTTTTCCCGGCAATTTGCTACTTCGATATATGGAGGTCCGACTGTATATAAATACATTGGACTAAGTGAGAGATTTTTTCATACAAATCCCGGTTGCAGAATGTTTTACAGCGATCTGTGACGCAGATTAAAGACCCACAAAAATAGTCTGCAGGCAAATAGACATTAGATTAATCACAAAATGCAAAAAAATAAGATTCTAAACTCAAAAACTTAAAGTACTACCTGTGGTTATGTACCGAAACCCAAGAAGTGCAGTAATAAGATTCATTAGTTGAAATTTGAGCTATTTTCCATTAAACAGAATGACTGCTCTCATCCTCAAATGATAGCATTTTACATTGATTACAAGCATTTAATCTTGACTAGTGAATCGATAGCGAAATTTTTTTTTCTCATTTAAAAAACTGAAAATACAAAAATATGAACTTCTGTGTGAAACTTAAGACCCGATCCACAATTAGTGACATTACCCAGCTTAAAAGTTAAAATTAACGTCATTATACGCCTCATACTGAGCGAAAAGTTAATTCATAGTCACAGTTAGCTCATATTTCATCGCTAAGTAATTGCAGTCATTAACGCACAACTTAACGAGAAAATTATGACCAGTGACGCAAAACACAAGTTTTCAAGGTTTTTTCTTTTTTCTACTTTTACTTTTTGTTTTTTCTTGTTTCATTTTTTTCTTTCCTATTTTTTTTTTTACTTTTCTTGCATTTTATTTTATTTATTCTCTCTCTCTCTCTCACACACACACTCTCTCTTCTTTTGTGTGTGTGTGTGTGTGTGTGCGTGTGCTTGGTTCACTAAATTGACAATACTTTTTATTCAATAAAAACGCTTTAGAAATGCTTCAAAGCCAAAAAGGAAGATAATATTTAGAAAATCTTTTACTATTCTTGCATTTTATTATTTTTTTCTCCCCCCTCCTTTTGTGTGTGTGTGTGTGTGTTTAAGTGCTTAGTTCACAGAATCTACACTACGTTTACTCAATAAAAACGCTTTAGAAATGCGTCAGAGCCAGAAAGGAAGAAAATTTGTGGATTCAGATCAAACATAAACACAAAAACTGAACAGTTATGGCAAATATATGTTTGAAATAGCTATCTGAAGTCAAAGAATCAGTTATGAAAAACCTTCAATGTTTTATCCATAAAGATGTCCTAGGCTTCGTTATACAAATGGATTCAACAAATATTGGAGCAAGATCCAAGGTATGAGAAGCGCACAAGTATAAAATTCAATAAAAAAACTTTTTTTTTAACTACTCTCCCCCCCCTCCCCAAAAAACACTACATAGAAATAATATTAAATTGATGCTATTCAGTAATATTCAACACCCTGGCATATTTTTGACATGAAGTGGCTAATTAAGTGACTAGTTTGAACTGAAAAAAAAAATCTAAGTTTCGTGGAACCCTCGAATGATCTCCGTGGAATACTGATGTTCGCGGAACACAATTTAAGAATTGCTGACTTGTAAAAAACTTCTAAAATGTCGACTCAACGTCCAGAGTCAGAGTTCTATTACACAAAGATTTTTCGAAAAGCAATAGAAAAAGGCAATGGATTGAAAACGCCACTCCTACTGAAAGGAAAAGTTTCCTTAAACTAAGAAATATCCTAGACCATATCTGACAAACAAATATCTGTTTCTGAAATAAAAGTGATCTCTCATAGTTACATTCCTTTGAAAAAAAAAGTGAGATCTTTCTTCGTCCAATCTCTTTCCCTCTTGACCTCTAAAATGAAACTTCTTTGATTGAATGTTTGACCAGTGAAACTTCCAGTCATTTCCAGCGATTAATGAACCCCATCTAGAGCTAACAGATGGAAACCAGTCCAAGAAATTCTGTGAAGGTCTGCTGCAGCCTGTTTCTCTCCAGACGTAGGTTGCTATGTCCTTGCACACGGAAGCTGCTTTCTGTGTCAAGAGATCATTTAATTGAAGATTGGAAGAAGTTTCATTTATTTCTTTCTAAGCATCCTTCAGAGGCCCTTTGAGGGTGTCAGCAAAAATGTTTCAAGCAGCTAAATGCACAGTTTGTTGACAATCTTCCACTTTTCCTTCAGGGCCTCCTTTAGTATGTGGAATCCCCCCCCCCCCCATTTACATGATACTATCGTTTAACGAACCAAATAGTTAATAAACAAGATGTCCCGCAAGTTTTTCCGTACCATTTGCATAGTTTTACATTTTCTTCGTTGCAAAAAATTGTCCCGTTTTAAAAATATTTGCTTGCTTTCAGTTTTACTGTTTGAGTTTTCATTAAACGTTTCACTAAACAGTGATTTTAGTCTTGAAGAAAACACTTCGTTTTATTGGAAAAACTTAAAAAACGGAGAGAATAAAAATTATTTAACACCCGTGACTGATGATACAAAGATTTTGCGACTGATGTTACATTTACAATAAATTACTGCAATTATATATTATTTCTCCTTAAAAATGAAATTAGCACATGTTTTGTTTAAAATTGTATTTAAATTACAAGAAAAGTACATTTATAAAGTTTTAAAAGATATTTTTTTGACGTATTTCATAAAGTAAAAAGTCCTTTTGCATTTATTACATCTAGTGCGCTAAATATTTTATTTCTTTCTCATGTGAATAATAAATTTCCTTCACATTGACCGGCTATTTCCAAAGTCTTTATGCTTGAATCTTAACAGTCACTAAACACTCTTAGTTTTAATTTCAATGCATCTAATTTCTCGTGATACAATTATTAGTGATATTCTTCAAGAACCCGTTCTCCAGTTGCAGTCAACAATTTTGGAACATGTTCTGCTGGAAGTGATTCCCTCCTTTACTGCAAAAAAAGTTGTTGCTAAACACCTGCTGCAGCTTATAAATTAGGAAAAAAGAATTACTTAAATATAACTCTTTATAATATGGCTGCAAGACGGATGGTGATAGCTCTGAAATTTGCATAAAGCTGTGACATTTAGAAATATTTCTGTATCGATGATGTAGCACTTTTTTTCAAATGTATTACATTCAGAATAAGTTGTATCTGTTTAACAAATTTCATATTGGAAATTTTTTTTACGGCTACAGTTTTCTTTTGTGAAGATATAACAAAGAGCGGTTTTAATAAATAACAGATTTTACCAAGGTTTCATGACTTTAAAGAAGGGTAATGCAGCTTATAATTTAAACCTGAGACTTGGATACTTTAAATTTGTTCTACTCTTTTTCTACTTCATCATCTAATTTCTCTTTTTAGTTCCATTCTGAACTAACTTAGGTAATTATGCTAGGTTTTAAAAATTATTTTATTTATTTTTTATCGTTCGCTCTTTTAGCTTCTATTTTGTTTTACTTTTGTAATTTTCATGTTTTCCTTTATTTCTTAATTATCTCGCCTCTTTTTTTTTTTTGCCTGTCTGCAGCAATCAATGGCATTTGGGCAATTTGTTTGAGGTTTGTTACCGAAAAGAGAAATGTGACTGATGTTACATATTTTAAATAAGTTTTAAATAATTAAATTCAACTATTTCTGAATATTTAAGGGATTAATCATAAATGAAGATAATATGACTTTTTATTAACTTGGGTTTGTTTTTGTTTAAGCAATGCAAACTTTTATACAATTTTGTGACTGATGTTACATTAGAGTATGAGGCCTAGTTTTAAAAAAAATGTTCAAAAACAATTATAACAGTTTAAAGTTTTTTTGTTAGTCTAATCTCTTCCTCTGTAAACAAAATTCCAATGAAAAATAAGATTGTAGACATAACAATTAATTTCCTAAGTGTAAAAACGGATTAACTTTTAGAGCCGCTCAAACAACCATACATGGGCACTGAGTAGTGTTGATCAAATTTGCCTATAAAGCTTACAAAAAATGTGTTTATAACTTTTTTTGCATAGGTTTATAAAAATAGTCTTTTTCTCCTCATATGAAAGAAAAAAATTACTGATACAATGAAGTTTTTTTTACTGTGATGTCTCTAGTTTCATGGAATTGCCCATGGCACATAAAATGAGGTCTGCCATAAGTCATTGTGAGGCAATGTGTTACAGTTAAATTTCATTTGTAATAAGTAATTTATTGGGATGATTAGTGATTGTAATGCCGGTATACCAGTATACCGAATACTGGTATTTGGAGCCATTTTGCAATTTCATAATACCGGTATTTGCTGAGGTAGAATACCGGTATTTTCGGTATTAGCAAAAAGTATTAAATAGTTTTTGATTTAAAAGTTATCAACTTAACTGTGTGATTTATATCTACTGTTCTTTTAAATATAAATTTTGTTTTCAATGAGACAATCATCTATTGAAATAAAAGTTTGGCTTCAAAAGTACGAATTTATAGAATATCAATCAATGAATATAAAAGTAGCGAAATATTACAAAATGATATTTTTTATCAACAGATGGTGTGATGAGTCGTACTATATGAGCCACGTTTTTATTTTCTCCGTTTCTTTGACTTTCCCTCTAGTGAAAATTAGTTTTAAGTGTAATTATTATTATTATTATTTTTTTTTTTTGCAAGGAACAATTTATTCCAACCATCAATTGTTGCAATTCTTTATGATATCGCCGACATAGGCTTGCTGTTCTATCTCGCTATTCAGCTTTATACCAAGCGAGATAACATTTGTAATGTCTTGAACATTTGCAAAGAGGTAAGACATAATCAGCTGGAACATATTTTCAGATATTCACATAATTGTAAATAATTTCAAAAAGAAAATGAAAACGAAAGAAAAAAAGAAACTAACAATATTGAATGCATCATAAATTTCAAATTATTAACAGTATCACCAGCTTACGCAAATTCAGAAAGAATATTTTTAACTGCAGGAAATTTTTCTCCTAAAATGAGTTCCAGGCTTAGTGACAATTATGTTTCTTGTTATTATTGATTTCTTATTATGATATTTATTCTTTCATTTAATATTTGTTCACAGTAAGTTAATAATGCACTTTTTGCACAAGATAATAAAATATGGCAACGAAACATTATGTTTTTGTTTGTTTTTGGGAACTTTCTAAAACCAGTATTATTACCGATATTCCGATTAACATTTAAAAAATACCGAATACCGGTATTGCATTTTTGGTTCGGTATTGCAATCCTAGGTGTTATAAAGAATTCCAAAAAAAATGCAGACATTTGCTTCGGAGTAGCAAGTAGTAGCCCCTTATGTACTATATATAATAAACTACAAAGATGTGAGCATTGGAAAAGAGTTGAAACAAGTTAAATCAACCGGATTTGCAAAACCCCTAGTTGATTTTACTGAGATGATTTTCATCTTCAAACTCCCTTAGCATTAACAAAGGGTTCATTTCTGACCCTGAAATACTGTCAGTATTCTCATCGCTATTTGTGCATTTAATAATGTTGACAGTTTGTATTATTATGTCATTCCTTATTCGAGTTATCTGTTTCTAGTTGAACCAGATGACTAGCTGGATCGATGGGAGCTTTGTTTACAGTACCAGCGAGGCCTGGGTAAATAGTATGAGAACTTTTCAGAATGGAACATTCCGAACTGCCCCAGATGGAAAGTTTCCTCCAAAGAACAGGGAGAGAGTACCTCTCATCAATTATCCTCCAGCTAAATATTTGGGGATGCTGAATCCTGAGAGGATGTATCGTAAGTAATATTTGGAGTTATTAAATGGCTTCTTATTTTTTGAAACAATCCAATGTTTTGGTGGAAACCGTTTTGGAATTTCTGTGTTTATGCTGTCAGAACTGGCAGTTATTTTTGTGAATATTCCAGAACTATAATTTTTTTTTAAAACTGTTTTCCATTCTCAATGTCAATTGCATTCTTTACTCATGTTTGCGTAGAGTTCAGAAATTAGAAGAATCATGTATCTAAGAACCGCCAAAGTGAAGGATAAGAACGCATTTTATGGCCCACATCTTATGAAGGAATATACTTAGAAAAAATAGATTAAATTTACTTTTAAAATAAATGTTACTCATTTCTTAAGAAAACATTTTCAATATCTGAAAATAATTAAAAACATATGAAAAATTCTAAAAATTTCAAAATTTTTAATTTTTTTTCAAAAATTAGTTTTTTGTCGTCCTTTTTTAATCCCCAAGAAAAGAAATTAATTGTAAACGCATAATGAGAGGAACTATTTCACCAGAATATCCCTGCATTGGAAGGTCGATATCAAAGCCTTCTGTGCAATGCTAAGATTCCTAATACCGCTTAGCGAAAACTACTAAAACCTTATTAGAGGTAATACTGTTAGTATACATATGATATATCCAGTTAAAAAAAATAATTTACTGATAGTACATAAAATATGAAATTGGATATTTTACAAAAATTATTTTTTCTCGGGAAAGTGAAAAATAGTTTTTTTTTTTAACTTTTTTAAAATGTAATTTTTTACTCAACTATCTTTGCTGAATTTATTTTAGCTTTATACGAGTCCATTTAACACTTTATTAACACTTAAATGTCAAATACCAAAATTTATGTAACAGATGTATTGAATAAATGTTATAAAATTTCCAACCAAGAATTTGAACTTTATAAAAATCTGTGACTGATGGAATAATTTTAATGCTATATCTTTTTTCAAAATCCACTAAAATGTAAAAAAATCACAATGTCAGTCAATGACGCAACTTTATTTTATGCATAATTTCGATTGATCTCCATGAGTAGACATATAATGGCATTTCATTAGAAAATAATTGTGTTTACTAATGTAGCTTCGTGAAAGTAAATGGATCCATATTTCAGTTCTTGGTGATCCTCGTATCAATCAGAACCCGGCCTTGTTGTCGTTCGGAATTCTGTTTTACCGTTTCCACAACGTCATGGCAGAGCGAATCCAGGAGCAGCATCCCGACTGGACAGATGAGGACATTTTCCAAAGAGCCAGACGATGGGTCATTGCCAGTCTGCAGGTAAGATGTTAAATTCAAAAATAAAAGTTTTGCTATATGACTGAATTAAAAGTGTTTTCTAGCCACTTGCTGTGGAAAAAAAAATTTGAATTTTCAGGTCTGCCTTTACGTAAAAGATCATTAAAAACCCTCATTTTTTCAAATACCTCTAAAGTCTGTTAAACGAAAAAGTGGAAGCTCTCCTCTTCAGAGAACGTAGTGCACAGTGGTACTAATAAACTGTAAAAAAAATGAAAATGTTTAAAATTGACATTTTTGAGAAAAATAAAAAAAAACTATTTTAAACTTTTTTTCTTCAGAAGACTGCGGAAAAAAACTAAAACGTATATTTCAAAATGTTGCATATGTTTTTAAGCAAGAAAAAATATACTTTTTAATGAAACAAACCACAACAAAATATGTTCTACCGTTCCTGAGATAATGTACTTTAAAGATTTTGACGAAAATCCCAAGTGAGAAATCATGACAGACCCGCCATCTTCGGCGGCCTGTATCTCGGCCCAGGAATTTGTTTGGGCAAAACAAAAACAAAACAAAAAAAACCTATTTCTTATTTTTTTATGAATTTTAACAGATGTTAAATTCAAAAAAATCCGAGACCATCACGTTACGCCCCCTGTTGAATTGACATGGATTCTACCATTAAATAAAATGAATCCAGCTTCACTGTTTCCGCAGATATGTTCTTGAGATGGCAGGGAAGCTGCCTGCACAATTAATCTGATAAAAATTCTAATGAACAAAATTTTACAAAAAAGTTAACTGAAGTGTTCAGATTTTAAAATGTTTCATAAGCAAACAAAAAGACTTTTTTCACAAGCTTAAGTATTGCCAGAAATAAAATATGTTGTTCAAAACAATTCCTAATTGTTAAAATCTAAATTAGAAAAATGTCCCTCATTCTTCCATTTATTTCAAACTAGTGGTATCCGCACGGCTTTGCCCGTATTAGAAAAATTAAAAGGTTTTTTGCATCGCCTGTATATTTACAAATAATGTATGATGAATTTTCTTGCCAATTGGATTGTACCCATGTTACGGTTCCACGTTATGATAATTCCGTAATTTACTGGTCCATTTTATTATAATTTTGTTCTTAAAATTGGAATAAAAAAATCCACATCTAATTTTCGAAAAATCGCTTCGAGGTGCACATACCCATGGTACAAACTAATTCTGTGCCGAATTTCATGAAAACCAGCTTCAACGGTCTAGGCGCTATGCGCGTCACAGAGATCCAGACAGACAGAGATCCTGACAGAGAGAGATCTGGATAGAGAGACTTTCAGTTTTATTATTAGTAAAGATAAACGTAAAGCCTTTTGTTTGATATTGACCACTTTCCCCGCCAGACCGTTTTTATCCAAAGCTTTCATTGCTCTTTTTCACAAACGTGCTTGTATGTTCTAGACTTTTGTAAGGTTAAAACTAATAAGCAACAAATATTATTTCTGCACATACCATTGTGAGTAGAATAACTTAAAAAAAAAAGAAAAAGAAAAAGAAAGAAAGAAAAATTTGTAGGCCTAACACACATTCTGAAAATGACAAGAATATACATTACAGACAAATCTCTCACGTGTACTTTCTAAAATTCATTTAAAAGCTATTTAATTAACCGACCGACCTTCAAAGCACATGCGAGTGGTTTCATATTTTAGACATTTATCCTATTACGAATGACGCTTGCGGCCATTGAAACGGACATTGAGCGTGGCGATAAAAAAAAAAAAACTTGAATGACACTTTGATTTTGCTATTGATAGTTTTGTATTTGGTGAAACATCACGAGCAGCTTTTTTCACAGGCACTAAGGCGTGTAAAGAGGAAAAACGCACCGCATCTGCATAGAGCCTTGATGCAATATTAACATTATTTATAGCCTTGCAACTGTGTTGTATTTAATTATGCGAAATAAAAATTTGATTTAAATGATATTTATCTTTTAGAAATGAGTGCAATAGCTTAGTTTCCGGTGTTTCTTTGTTCTTGTGTAGAGTAAGGAATAGTAACACATACTTGTAGTTTAATAGTGTTACTATTTCCCACTCTATGGTTTTAAAGAAGTTTCTTTAATATGTTTGTGCTAGACTAGTAAAAACTATGAAAACTTTTCAATCGTCGTGTAAAAACTTTTTGCAACATAAATGAAAGCAATTGATAAAGCACTGAATTTTTTTTGTTCCAGTTGAAGTAGGATTTTTTGATTATGTAATCCAAATTTTACACAAACAAAAAAGTTACCCATATAATTATTTTTTTTTAGAAAAGCTGAAAAATAAATGAATAAATAAAATAAAATTACAATGCTACGGTTTTTATAGGTTTTTTAAAATTTAATCCCATTTTATTCTATTACATTCAATGATATTTAAAAAATGTTTTATTATACTTTTAATGTAATCATGTCAATAGCGTTCTTCTTTACTAATAATACTACTCTGTGACGCGCATAGCGCCTAGACCGTTAGGCCGATTTTCATGAAATTTGGCACAAAGTTAGTTTGTAGCATGGGGGTGTGCACCTCGAAGCGATTTTTTGAAAATTCGATGTGGTTCTTTTTCTATTCCAATTTTAAGAACAAAAATATCATAAAATGGACGAGTAAATTACGAAATTATCATAACGTGGAACCGTAACAGGAGCACAAGCCAATTGGTGAGATACGAAATTATCATAACGTGGAACCTTAACATGGGTACAAGCCAATTAGCGAGAAAATTCACCATACATTATTTGTAAATATACAGGCGGACCAAAAGACCTTTTAAGTTTTCTATTACGGGCAAAGCCGTGCGGGTACCACTAGTTATATATGAAAATCAAAATGTAGTTTAAAGCGGAACGATTATTGTTTCTTGTTATATCCCAAATTGCTTAGATGTTTTTAAATGAAACAAGTGTGTTGACAATTATATTTTCCCATCTATACATGAATGTAAATGCCAAGGTAATATGCCAAAAGCCAATGCCAAGTTGCCAGCGTATTTTAAACTGTATTTTGTTGCTCGTTGTATATACTATTTTAATGTGTTAATTGCTTATCCATGTATTAGGTCAAAATAATGCAAATTAATTTTAATCTTTGGTGCTCAAATATGTCTTTCAATCTCTGAAATCTCAATGAGATTTTTTTAAACTTCTCTTTGAACGAATAAATAAATGAGTGGACGAATAAATGAATAAATAAGTGTAATAATCAATGAATGAACGAATGAATTAATTAATGAATGGTTAAATAACAGCGTGAATAAATAAATGAATATGTCAGAATTAACTAACGAATGAATAATAACCATGTAAATGAATTGATAAATAAATGAATAAATGAATGAAATACACTTTGTTCCACGTGTAAATAAGAAATTATGTTACGCATTTAAAATCAAAACGTGCCTAATATAAAATAAATAAATGCTGCACTTAACATCAGTAAGTCCTGACTAATACTTACAATTTTGACGACAAGAACTTCCGTCATTTTATAATAAGTAGCGGTACCCGCACGGCTTTGCCCATAGTAGAAAAGATAAAAGGTCATTTGGTTCGCCTGTATGTTTACAAATAATGGATGATGAATTTCTCGCCAATATGCTATGTTAATTTGCTCGTCCATGTTATGATAATTTGCTCGTCCATGCTATGGTAATTTACTCGCCCATGTTATGGTAATTCGCTCGGTAAAATGGGCTTTAAAAATTGAAATAGAAAAAGAACAAAATCGAATTTTCGAAAAATCGCTTTAACGAGCTCCCCCCTATGCTGCCGTGTGCAAATAAACGGCAGTATCTGCAGAAATGAGTTTTCGAGATATTTGAAGAAATATATGGTGGATTCCATACTCACAATAGGAAAATGTTGGAATTAGACGTTTTTTTCGCGTTTCTTTTTCGGTGGAAACCAAATAATCGAGCTTGTACAATAAAGATAACGTACAATAGTTGACAAGAATGCAAAAAATAAATAAATAAATAAATAAATAAAATACAATAAAATAAAATAAAATAAATAAATAAATAAAATACAATAAAATAAAATAAAATAAATAAATAAATAAATAAAAACGAAAAGCGAAAAATTTGCAGTTACTGCCCTTTACCTGCACATGGCAGTATGCTACAAATAATTTTGTGCCAAATTTCATGAAAATCGGCCGAACGGTCTAGGCGCTATGCGCGTAACTGACAGAGATCCAGGGATCCAGACATAAAGACTTTTAGCTTTATTATTAGTAAAGATAAAATAATTTTTGATGTACCACAAAACATTACAAAACCAATGTCATATTTTGAAAATGGCTAGTATTATCAAGTTCCAAGATCTTCAAAGGTAAATATTTTTTGGCTGAAATCAACTACATGTTCAATTTCATAGTTAAAATATTTCTAAAGTAAAATAGTTTACCATATCGATTTGCTCTCATTCACTCTGTATTTGTGTATATGTAAAGGAAGGGATAATCAGTAACAATTGTAAGAAAAATTAGTGATAAGTCATGCATCAAACATGACACGGGTTGGAAACGAAATTTACGAACAAGATAAAATAAATAAAAGTCAACAGTGTAGTATTAAGTTTTAAAAAAGTCGGATATAACTTTTAAACATTGTTTAAACTTGAAATTAATAAGTTCAATCTGCCTTTCAATTCGTCGATCAGAACTATTTTTTCCTCACCAAGCATTGTATTGCATTCTTAAAGGCTACACTTTACTTCATATTAGTCTATTTTGAGTATTTGCTTTTAATACAACTTAAAAAATTAAGAGCGAAAATTATCGAAGCATATTAAGCCTGAACCAACAAGGAAGAAACAAAAATCTGTGTCAGAAAATTTTCTTATTTTGATCAAAACTGATTGTTAAAAATATAACAATATGATGTAATGAAAAAAACGTTTATAAAAAGTTTACAATTTTATGAGTTTTGGAACATCAAAAGCCTGGGTAATTTGCAAAATTAGTAAAGTTTTAAAATTAGATTATCTTGAATGCTATGCTTCTTGAAGCGCATCCTTGAAATTAATTTGTAACCTGAATCAATAATTAACTTTATAATTACTAGTATTCATTTTTTTTGGCAACAATCTTGTTGAAGCTTGTACCACCCAACCTGACAAAATAGAGAAAAACATAATAAAAGCTTTTACTAAAAAATGACATCAATACGTCACGAAGTTCAAAATTTAATGCATAAAATAAAATCCACTCAGCGTTTTCCCAATATTACAAATTGTTTTAAAATTTTCTGTTTTGAAGCAGAAAATGTAAATAAATCCTTCAAAGTTATTCAAAGTTTTTTTCTTTTTTGAAAAACATTCCTGAAAATGTCATTGGAATGATAAAAAAATGTCGTTTGTCATTGAAAGATTTAACGTTTTCACTTCGGCCACATGCAGCATTATTATTTACTTATACATATTCCTTGGATTCCGAAACGAAAGTATGCGTTTTCATTGATTTAATTACCAAATAAATTGGGTTATTTTTTATAGCCAAGTTCCTCGTACGTTTTTCAGCGAGGTCAATCAACACAATTTTTCTAAAGACCACATGTCCGTGTGGTTTCCAACACTCATAAAACCGCATTAAAAAACTGGAAAAAGACATCAGGAAGTTACTTTCTCTATTTAATGAACTCAACATTGAGGACTAATTTATATTTTTGAGAAAAATCATAGCAATACAAAAATAAAAAGTAAGATAATAAACACATGTGTATGAAATACGTGCAGACTACGGTACCAGTGAAAAAAAGGGTAAGAATTCTACAGAAGCACAAAAAAGCGGCCTTGGAATTTCTTCTCACCTTCTGGCAACACGTCTTGAAACGGATGCCATAAGGTGGGTGGAGTAAAGTTGATATCCTTTAGATTTAAACACGCCCAACTACTTAATTAACTCAAGAGCGGAAAAGATAATTTAAAAAATAGCGTAAAGGGTTAAATGGATAACAATATTAATTAGTAAGTAAAACTTTGGAAAATGTGTTGACAAAACTTTTTTTTTCCATTGCTAAGCCTTTCAAAAAAGAATAAAGTGGCATTGAAGCTTTTAATTTCTTTTTTCAAATTTACCTGATATAATAAGCATTTCTCTGGTGTTTGTTGAGAAATAAAATACGTCATATGATTTCTCCAGGAAAAATATTTATTAACATTTAACTTTTAAAAAAGATAAAATAAATTCATAAAAATTAGAATTTAGGGTCATTCTATAGTGACTAACGCAACCTAAGCAGATGATTTTCTAACTCTTTTTACTTAAAACCTCAAGTTTTTCTTTTTTTTTTCTTTTTGTTTAATCTGCACACTTTAAATGTACAAGGTGACTATTTTGAATTTCTACCAAGAATTTGAATCAAACTAATCGCTAATAGGAAATTTTTCAGCAAAAAAGGCATTGTGACAAACGTAACATTTCTGCAACCCTGAGAAACAATGCTTATGTTACGAGACAAATTTTTCTGAAAGTTACGCAGGCACTTAAAAGTGGTTGATGTATTTGTAAAAGGTAAACAGTCTATTTTTAAAAAAATATACCACATATTTATTACAGTTGAACTTTTTTTGGCCCTTAGTGGTACTTTTACGAAAGACTGGGTGTGACTGACGTAACGTGACCACATATAAAAAACATTTGGAACTAATCTCTTGCACTTACATTACTTATACACTTTTTTGGAACATTTTTTATGTTGCATTATGGTTCTTTCTTTACTTTTTTTCTACATTAGTGTAAGAAATTGAATGGAAGGATTCAGGTTAAATAACTTAATTTAAATGTGCCAAAAAAAAATGCTTTCTTACTCATTGAATAACATTATTTTTGACCTTACTAATTCTTAAATATCAATCTTTTTAACAGTTAACCTCATACAAGTTGGTGGTTTCACCAAATTCTAGTATTCTGCCAATATACTAGTTATCGTCATAACAAAATCCGTAGTACTTTTCAATGACACATTATTCTTCAAGGTTTAATGATTCATCGAACGAATAATGTTATACATCCTGAATTAAAATGTAATACTGAAAATAAAAATGTTCAAAATTTTTACAGAATGGATTTTAATTCCAGATGTCACTGCAAAATTTTTAATTTCTAAATCATCATTAACGCATTTTATGTAATATGCTACAGCAGCGTTTATTGTCACTGTATCATATAACATCTTCAAATTTTCAACAACGAGCTGCCATTATTTCGTTTTAACAATTGGTGGAGATAGTCTCTAAATAATATAAACGTTCTTCTTAGTTCAATTTTCTTAATTCTTTAGCTTGAATTCTTGTGTTGAATGCATATTCAGCAGAGTAATCATTTTGCTTTACCCACCCTTTTTTTTTAAAAATAATAATTCTTCTTTAAATTTGGAAATATTTCTTTTTAAAGATCTTTAAAAAAGCCTTTTTTTTTTAAAGTAGACAGAAGGTCTACATTGTAACATTACTAGGGGTATTTTTCTCCCTAAATATTTTAAATCAATGCAAAATGTCTACTTAATAAAAATTGTTATTGAAAATGTACATTAAATTAAATAAGTTTTACATAATAGCAGTCATTTTTAAAATGTTATGTTAGTCACGTATAGCAGTCGCGTTAGCCACAACTCAAATGTTACGTTAGTCACACTAATAATTTTATATCTACTGTATCTAAAACATATATTTTGCACTTTTTAAGTAGATATGATACAGATGTGAGAAACTAAAAAGTGTTGACTGGTACAATTATCTGGTTTAGATTTTAAACAGAAAATAGTACATTTTCGTGACTTACGTAACTCAAATACTTTCAATAAAATAACCAAACTAATTGAAATACTTATATTGTAACCAAACTAATTAAAATACTTATATTATAACATACTTATTGTATTATACTTGTTGTAATATACTAGTATACTTGTATATGTAAAAAGAACAGTCAATTTTATTGGGCCAACATCTAATCTTTTACAATAAACATAGTTCTTTTAAAAATTTGAAAAAAATTTTACAGAAGGGTAGACCAAGGTACATTTACGCAATGCACTTTTTTCAAAACGAACTATAACTGGAGAGCTAACAGTCATAACAGATTGATGCTGCTCTTTAGCACATATTCGTACAAGTTTTTGAGCATCAGTCGAGCTTCGGTCTAGCATGCAGAAAGAGTAATCTGTTTCCTACCAAGTTGTGAATAAATAATACTTAGTTAAGAAGGAACAAATATATAAAAAAAATAGTAGAACTCATCCTCTTTTGAGAATTGTACTTGTATGAATTGAAATGTTTTTTTTTTTTTCACGTAAAAAATAAATCCTAAATTGGCGACGGGCAGGGGTGCCCACAGGGGGGGGGGATTATGGCGCAAGTTGCGCCATCGAAATTTTTGGGGGGATTACACTTTTTTATTTTTTCAAATGTATTTATTAATTTATTTTTAATTTAAATTATTTATTTTATTTAATTTTATTCTGTTTGTATTTTATTTCATTTAATTTTTTAATTTGTGTGTGTGTGTCATTGTCGTAGCACAGCACTTTGCAAATAAAATAATAATTATTATTAAATAAATAAATAAAAAAATAAATAATTTTTTTAAAAAATAAATTAAATAAAAAATATTTAAAAAAAAAAACAAAAAAGAGAGCTAAAAAATAAAAAAGAAAATTAGAGTTGAAAAAATTTAGGGGGGAATTTGCGCCATTGAACTTGGGGGGAGGGGCACCCCTGGCGACGGGGCAAGTTTACGCGTTGACGTCGGAGCACCTTTACGCACATTCTTAAGGTGTCTTATTTCTAAACGTGCCCTAACGCTTTTTTCGCTCCGAACTGTCTCAAACCTTTTTAGTATTTTCAGGATATTTAGTTTTAAAAATCACCATTAATTTTTTAATTGAGTTACAAATTCGCATCTTATAGGTTACAACCATGTAGTGCTGTCTTCATGTCCATTCAGTTTTTACTTTATACACTATTCAGTCTGTAATACATTTGCTTTATTTTAACCATGGTAAGACATTATGTTCAAGACACTAACATCACGAAGTTCGGTGTCAAAATAAATATACGTAAACGTGCCCCGTGTCCGGGGCAAGTTTACGCAACCGACTTGGACCAAAAAATATTTGAATCTGACTGAGCAACAAAACTGAGCAACAACTGAACATACCAATTTGACTCCATTAACTGCTTCATAAAATCGCCATGTCTAAAATTTCCTAAGTTTAAGCATAAAAGTTAGAAAATTCATTGAAAAAAATCTTAGAGCCAAAAGAAAAGCACCGAATGGAACTTTTGCAAACCCCCCCCCCCCCTGTTACTAGCTTTATAAACTAGAACGTATGCTAAATGAAATAATATGTCACAATTATGGCTTTGTGAAAAAAAAAAAGTCTGAGGCTGAGGTTGACATTTCTATGGATTGACCCTTTAGTGTTTTGACATTTATTAATACTCTTTTTAACTAAATTTGCATTGAACATAGATTTCGTGGGCAACACTCAAACGAGCACGGTTAAAACGGGATTTCGATAATTGCACAAATTTAAATTTGACTTAATTTCGCTATTTTAAAAACTGAAAGTAAATTTTATCCCCCCTTTCCCCATGCACATGGAATTGGTGTGACGGCCAAAGTAGCCTTTTCTTAAAAGTAACAGAAAAATATTTTGCAAATGCTGACATCAACTTGATTTACATAAAAGAAACATCGGACAATGACGTAAGCAGAGTACTGTCTTAAAATTTAGAGGCACTCTCTGATAAAGAGAAATAAAATGAAATGTTTAGGTCAATAGTTAAACAAGTTTCTTAATGGGAATCCATATTTGGAGAAAAAAATAGATTTTGATAAGCTGAAAGCAGTATGTGAAGGATTGATACATACTGATTAGAAATTAATTTTGATGAAAGCGCAATTGAACTGAATAGCTTTATATACAATGAAAATTGTGTTAGACTATTAATTAGACTTTAAAAGAGTGTTGAGAAGAAATTTCCTATGATTATGAAAAATATTGAAGAACAGTTTTTCCATCGGCGATAGATAATTTAAACTTATAAAACTTTTACATAAAAAAATTGACACCAAATTTGTCTTAAGTATGCAATGATTTAAATGCAAAAATAAGGACATACATTTTCAGCATACAAAAGAATTTAGTTCTAAATTTGATAACGCTTAGTTCAATTAGCTCTGTAGATCATTGACAGATAGACATGTATTACATTTTTTGTTAGTAGTGTAATAAATAATAAATAAAAAAATAACGCAGCAAAAAAAAGTTCTGCGTTGATAAGAGTATTATATTGACACTTCACAAAAACTAACGAAATTTTAAACTTATTTATTTATTTATTTATTTTTTTATTTTTGAGTACTTTTTAAGGTGAATTTAACAAGTAAATGAAAGTTAAAGTATTGTAGGTGTTAAAAGCTTATAAAATCATTTTAAAAATAAATTACTTTGAAAAATAAAATCTTAGAAATAACTGATAATAATTCATCGCAAAGCGAAGGAAATATCGCAATGAAATTTTTAGAATCTCACGTAACGTTTTAAGTAATAGAGTCCTACTAAACACTGCACACGCAAATAATGGTGAAATTTTAAGTGAGTCCTTGGTCTAACTGTAATTTCAAGTTTGCTTTAATAAGAAATTGTACAAAATAACAATAAGTGGTGCAGTTAGGTTATGCACCCCATGTTTCCAAATTTGCTAACACGTGTTTCTTCATATACACTTTATTGATTAATATAATATTTTTTTTTATATAAAAATTGGAAAACTTTTATGGTTCTGCTTTGGGAATATTGTTGGGTTTAAATTTTTAAAAAAGGGCACAGAAAATCATTAAGTGATCATATATAACTTGTGAGCAAAAAAAAATTTTTTTTTTCTTTTCAATAAATTGTTTTAAACGAAGATTCATTGAGGCGTCTTCATATTCTGTACATAGTTTACACTTATCTTTTATTTTATACTCTCTATTATTTCCCTCTTTTGCTTTCATTGCTACCTAGTTAACATTTTTGTCCTTAATTTTTCAAAATTAATTTCATTCATAGTTTTTTTTCTTTCCCTTTCCTTTCCGGGATCGTATAGAAGGAAGTTGCTGTTGCCAGTTCAACGAAGAAAAAAACTATTGAAACTTTATTCCCAAAAATATTAAACTTCACTGGGATTTAATTCACTGATTGTACCACCCTAGATATTTTTAATTATACCGTCAATCAGGAAAATATTCCAAAGTGGGACATCCTTGCCAGTTTCTAAAAACGATTGTTATTTGGTGCTCTGCTCTTAGAGGAGGAATTAAAATGAAGGGAGTAAGTGTGTGTGTGTGTCCGATCATTGGCTTAGCAAAAACTGACCCAACGACCCCAAGTCATGTGACTCAAAAACGACGAATGATTGGCACGTTTTGCGTGAAACAAGCAAAAAAAGTCTGATTTCTTCCAATGCTTTGCTTTAAAATCTATCATGTGACTTGGGATCTTGGTTTCATGAATGAAAGTCCTAACTCCTTCCATTTTATCTCTGTTCAATGGCACTACTATGTTCCAAAACCAGCAAATAGATGTGGTTGTGATTTAATTGCACAAAGAAATACCCGCATCTACTAAATCGTTTTCAAAAACCAGCAAAGATATCTCACTCGGCAAAGTTGTCCCGGTTGCGAAACTTTTTTTTTCTTAAAATGATATTTCTGAAGGAATGTGACTATATTTCCAGTTTATTGAGCTTTATTTCAAACGAAATTCACGATAATTCCTATCCACTTTAAGTAATGGAGTCGGCTGTAGTAAAGTAAGTTTTGATTATTAAGCTACAGTATAACTCTAAAACGATTATATTTTCTTCCGATGACGATGTGAAGGCAAAACCCCATCAATATATGACACTATTCGAATTTTGGCTGGCTCGTTTCACTAGTCTCAGTTTGGAACATCAGAAAATTAAAAGCTGTCAATAAAATTGGTAACATTCCTTACTACGGAACCATTAGGTCATAGGTTAGGTTGTGGCATCTAAAACTGGAATAATATGTTAATTTCTGGTTTAAAAAAAAAAAAAAAAAAACATTTCAAACAAATTCAATTTCTGCTTAAAATATGAAAATAAAAACATTTTTAACAAATTCATTTGAATTTTTTTTAATTGTCACGTCTTGAGTTCAAATTCAAGTTTTTGTAATCACGAATTGCAATAGTACCCTACTAGTTTGGTTTCTTGTTTCTACAAATGGAAATTGAATTGAATGGAAAAGGTCCAAGAAATTTGCACCCGTCATATTGTTAACTGATGATTTTCTAAAATAAGTAATACGAGGCATCATCCGTAAACGAAAAATGGTCATTACGATGCGATTACAAATATAAAAGATTTTATGGCCGATATCCACCAGTATACTAATCATAAAGAGTATTTACAGCGCATAACATTATGAATTCTTATTTCTTATCAATCTTAAATGATGGGCATTAGTAATCTGGAAATTTTGCATTTAGATGGAGTTTTGCTGTTAAAGCTCATCTACTATCTGGCCACCGAAGACGTGGAATCTGACAAGTGTTCAAACTTGGACAATTCCATCTGAATAAATCTAACAGGAGAGAAGGGAAAATATCGATGGGATTTTTATCCACGCGTTACATAATGTCACTAAATTTATTGCACTCTCTAAGTTGAAAATGAGGGGAAACAAAAATAGTTACTATGGAGATTTAAAAAAAAGAATAATAAAATGTTTTCATTTCGTTCGGAAATGTAAAAGCAAAGTGATAAGCTCAAAATTATGTAATAAAAAAATAAATAAATTGATTTTTGTAGTGAAGCAGACGAAGCAAGAAAATTCCCTGATAAGTGTGCATTTTTGTTTTAAGACTTTCCACAGTTCTTACTCGAGAAAAAAACCCGAATTTCCACTGACTTTTAGTCGATCCGAACAAAGAGACTTATTTAAAAATCACGTGGACACAAGATGTTCAACTTTATCCTTGAACGCGGTTGATTATTAGGCCCGGAAGGTAAATATGGTCATTCATGTGAGGGGAATTTTTCGAGTTGCATATTAGCTTCCTCGTCCTCCCTTTTTTTACTTTGATTTCTGCCACAGTAGCCGATAATTTCCTAACAGGAAAAACCACCAAGGCCTTGAAAAAAAAAAAAAAAAACTCCACCTCAAAAAGTCTTTAACCTCTCCAGGAGAGGGGGATATTAAGAAAAAGTGAAAGGTGCAAGCGTCAAAAGCCGTTTTCTAGAGAAGAAAAGAAAATGGTTTCAAAATAACTGTGATTCAGTTATGTAACTTGAGGAGGAATTCGCAGGTGTAGCTTTTTTAAGAACGCTTCAGTTATAATAAAACTAAAGTTAAGAAGACATCTATCACGTACAAGCAATGTGCTGCTTCTCAATGCTAAATTCCCCCCCCCCCCCCCCCCCCCGCTTAATGACATGTGAATATAAGACAACGAACAAAAGCCGTTGCAGCGTGTTAGGATCTCATAATTTTCCGACAGGTAAATATGAGATTTCTATTGGTATGAGAAATGAATATTTAGAAAACTCTTGGTTAAACTTTTGAAACAAATCGTTGGGGTAATAGTTAATGTTTGGCAGGATCTTTTTTTAATAACAACTTTTTCAGTGCCAATCCTACGTACAACGATCCGAATTTATAGTTTAAATTAATAATAATTTTTATTAAGAAATAGAGATCTTTTAAAGCAGAAACAGAGCAGTGTAAATACCAAAATTAAAAACTTGGAAATAATTAGTGAAATCCCGTTACAACGAACTTCAAGGGACCGCAAATTTTGTTCGTTGTAACCGGAATTTCGTTGTAATGGAATTCAAATAATGTAATGGCAATTATATAGGGACTGAAAATGTATTTCGTTGAAACAGAAATTTCGTTGTATTGGTATTCGTTGTAACGGAATTGCACTGTAGTACGAATTGTAGGAGAAACTCTCATCTGTTGGAAAGAGATGGTAATAGTAGACATGGTTAGATAGCATGGTTTCAAAAAACTTACAAATAAATATCTATCTATATTTTAAACTTTACACAAGTTTTACTCATTATTTATTTTTTCCACTTTCATCTCCATGCTTCTCACTACTTCATTTCATCATCATGTTAGTGGTATACATAACATGTTTCACTTGTTTCTTATTATTCATGAGTTGCGTAAAGACATGTTGACCTATTCAACCCCGGCTCAGTGTGCCTCATAAATTTTAAAGGCAAATACATACAACAGCTAAATTATTTTAACCGAAATGTAGACTTCAAATTGAGAATTCTAAATCTTTTTAATATTTCTTACGATGTACTTAAACATTTTCTTTTATCAACTGAATTATTTAAGAAAAATGCAAAAAAGAAAAAGAATCAAGCGAAAATTCTTTCCTTGAGGTATGAAAATAATATGCATGGCCCGGCATGACCAAGTTACCTTGTGATGAAAATACTTTCATGTCCAATTGTAACTGTACTAATAGAACTGCATTTTTCAAATTTTTATTTATTTAATTTTAATCCTGCAATGTATATTGAAAATCGCAAAAGACAGCATTCGATTCTTCGAAACAATATTGGAATAAAAATACACTGCAGCAACAATGTAGAAGTTTTTGCAAATGCAACATAAAGCAAACTGATTTGGAACTACGCTCCTGAACTGAAATTAATAATTTTAAATAACTCTTAATAATGGTCTCATAATAATGTAGTTATGGGTTAATTACGCTCATCTAAACTAAAATAACTAAATATTAACAAAACCACTACGTTTTTTCCTTTTTTACTTCTTTTACAAAAAAGGAAGTTTTGTATTCGCGAAAAAATTTTCACTCAAAAATCGACTTTAATTTCCATTTTACTCACCCTCGAATGAATATTGAGTTTTTTTTTTTGACTCGACCACACGTGAATAAGTGCCTAAGAACATATAGACACGTGAAGTATCCATAATGACGATTCTCGAGTTAATTATAACGAATTTTCTCGCGACGTCTGTATGTACGTATGTATGTATGTGCGTTTGTGCGGATGTGCGTATGTGCGTATGTATGTCGCATAGCTCAAGAACGGTAAGCCCCAGAAAGTTGAAATTTGGTACGTAGACTCCTAGTGGGGTCTAGTTGTGCACCTTCCCTTTTGGTTGCATTCGGGTATATCTAAAGAGGTCTTTTGCACTTTTTTGAGGGGAAATCATTGTTAATTTCGATGTAAAATCAAGTGGCGTTATAATTTGGCGGACACTTGGCGATATATCGCTAGACTTTTGGTCGCCAAGTTTTGTCACCAACTTGGCGACAAATTTGGCGATTTTTTTTTTTAAAATCTGTTTTAATTTGGCCACTGTTGGTGATATTTAGAGAGTAAACTATTGAATCACATTAAAATTGCCAGTAATGGGGAAATTACATTAAATTGGAGTAAAAGGAAGTCATGTGATGCACACATCAGCTCGTTTTTCTCTGCATGTGTCTCTCTTTGCTTACAAGTACCGAAAATGACCAGCCAAATTAAATACTTTCCTCCAGTTCTATCAGCGTTTAGTGCTATTCAGTTATATCCTTTATACTTCATTTTTATTCTTAGCAGGGGCCTAGCGAAGGGGGAGAGTCACCTCTCTCCCAACAGTAGATAAATTCTGGAAGCGCTAGTGATTCTCCACAATACAAAAGTAGTTAATTTTTTATTGTGCCAAAAAAAAATTTAATTTTAATTTTTTCTCAAATTTTGAAACTAAACCTGTACTAATTATCTGTTTATTACAAATTCCAAAGGTTTTCATAGAGGTCTAAATATGTTTTTTTTTTCAGAACATCATATTATATGAATACTTACCAGTGCTCTTAATGGAGGAAATCACACCGTATAAAGGTAAGAATTTTAGTTTTACTATAAAATCAATTCAAAAGCTATTTACTTTTTTTTTTTGTTAACGACGTTTTTTATATTTATGCGACTTTTTTTTTTTTTTGATACATTTACATAATTGTTTTCAGTGATATGTACAACGTTTCTAAGTAAAAATGTTTCGTTGAATATCAGCAGAAATATTCTAAATAGTCTAAGTTTAGTAGTACCTTTAAATGCTATTAAAAATACTGCTACAAAATATTACTGCGAAATACAAAATGTTTTTGGTATTTTGGTGGTAGAATGCTGGGAAGAAACGTTTCTTGAGCATTGAGGGAATGTATATTATCTAGACAACTGATCAAAAGAGTTGCTATAAATATTTTCATGACCATCAAAATGACCACTAAATAAATATATTCATGCTTTTAATATCTATCTTACTAAAAAAGCAAATTGAATGAGGGATAAGTCGATCAATTTTGAAAATTGATCTCCGCCTTTTTTTTTATCTTCCCTAATTTCTTTGAATAACTTCTACAGAAATAACCACACAAGTTTTATTTATGTGTTAAAATTCAACTGTAGACAAAAAATTTTTAATTCTGTCAAGAACTAGTTTTTTGAGAAATGCATCCTTCACAAAATTTTGACAGAGGAAAGGATATTGTGTGTACAACGTTATTATAACAAAGGTAAACTTTCATCTATTATATTTTTTCATCATTTAACCTTCCAAGAATGTATAATAGCTCAAAAAACTTGGGAAATTTTCAATCTGTCATTATTTTCCAGTTTAAATAAAACACTTTAATGTGTGATGAAGTTGTTTGAAGAATTTGGAATTTTTCAGTTACAGGTACGCCAATTTTCATTGCTGATGACAGAAATATTTAATTTCTTCTGTCGTTCACTGGGAGAAAAATTTATAAGTGGAAACTCAAACTTTCTGCTTTAGTTTTTCTGTCGGGCAAAAGTAAAGCTGTAAAATCAGTTTGAGTAAAATATCTTGATTTTATCTGAACTCAAGTATTTTTACCTAAAAAGATGAAATATTGGCTAGGTGGAGGTCTCTTTGTGGGTAATGGTGCTTAAGTGAGTGCTTTGCCAGTACTAGTTCAAGGTATTTATTTACTTGTGTGTAAATACTTTGAATATGTGTCAAAACAAATTAGACGAACATGTAATTCTTAAAAGTATTTAATTAACCGTAATAGGGTATCTTTATTCTGATTTCATCGTGTACCTATCTGAATTAATAAACTGATAAAACCATTTTTACAGTACAAGATTTTTATATACGAAGGCAAAAAAATTTAATCTGCTAGTAGCATCTCAGAGTTTAATTAATGTTGATAACAATTAATAACTATTGATTAATGATTATAAGCTTCACTGTTGATTAAATTCATTATGTGCTCAAAGGAAAGAAAAAGCTATTGTCCAGCATGTACGCGACTGCTTAATCTTCAACAGTGTTGATGTCTAAGTCATAATTATTTCTTGCATCTCAATAGGTTATCAACCGGATTTGCACCCAGGGGTTTGTCACGTGTTCCAATCAGCTGCTTTCCGATTTGGACACACCATGATTCCTCCAGGTCTTTACAGAAGGTAATTAGAAAACTCCTTTTCTTTAGCTTCAACAGCTTCCGCCATTGGACACAGGTCTGATGCTAATCGTTCAATCTTTATTGTGGAATGTGTTCAGACACATGGATGATGCGATAAACTTTCCTGGCATCTCAAGTGTTGTATTCATAATGGAAAAAGTTGGTCGCTCATTTGATTTAATATACTCTAATTAGAATAAAGTTCGTCGTCTGACTTGTCTGTTGTTTTGTCTTCCAAATTTATGTAGAGCAGACATCTTAATTGATGTCTTTGGGTTCCAACTCGAGTATAAAAGTTTTATGGTGGAGTGACTTTTATGATACATTGGAAATGACTTAAAACGTCAATTAGCTACCAACATAAAAAATTTTGCGAAGAAACGTGTCAGAAACAATACATCCGATAAAATATATTATCCATAAAAATTGTGGCCACGAATAGTGCGCATAATTTGAATTGTGAATGAAATCGCTCGTAATTGGATATAAAGTCATGTAAATTGCTGTAACTATTTTCTACCTCACAGCAAAGATCTCAATGAATTCACCGAAAATAGAATCTATTATTAAGCATGTTGTCATAAAACGTAAAAAGCAAAGACGTTTTCTCAAATTAAATGATCATGAACATTGTTATAATCATTGGTAAAGAAAACTACCAAAAATGATGTAAAAAAAGCAAAAACAAATCAATAAAATTTAATTAGAGTATTTCATTCTCATTAGGATATTTGCCAGGAACTTATTATTGGTCTACATTACCTTTATATATTTATTATCAATTTACTTATTATTAATAAATTAATTATTCAATTTACTTGGTTTTCTAGGTAAGTATTTTGTTTGATAATAAGCCGATGAGAGGCCACGTTAGTCTAGTCGGGAACTAGGGACCCGGCCCTTGAGGAGACGGCCAAGCTTGTAATCGGTGTAGCATGAGTTTTATTCGTTTTATAGGGGGAAGTGGCCCGGCGACCAAACTGATTAGCGGCCCGCCTTGGCTCTCGAAGGCCCTGTTGATAATTAAAGATAACCTAAACAATCATTCCTAAAAAGGAGTTGCCTGCCAAGAAAAAATCCTGTATCACAATTACTAAACGATTTTCATTATAGAGTAGTTGTAAGATCTCTCTCAAGCAGTATTTTTTTGCTTGTTTTCTTATTGAATTTCAATGAAACATTGAATCGTTCAAGTTGAGTCTTTGAAAAAAATATTTTTCTCCCTAGGGATGACCAATGCAACTTTCGCAAAACCGTCACCGGATATCCTGCTGTCCGGCTATGTTCGAGCTGGTGGGATTCGGAAGAAATTGTATCCGGCATCGAAGAGCTGCTGATGGGCATGGCGTCGCAGATTGCAGAACGAGAGGACAATGTCCTCTGTTCCGATGTCAGAGGTCAGATTTGCGTGTTCGAAAATTTATCTTTCTTGCTCTCTCGCTTCAGTTTTTCCTTGTAAAGTAACTTAAAATCCTTTTGCAAAAAAAAAAAAAAAAAAATCCTTTTGTTGACAGAAGATTTTTGTTCAAATCACAAAGTTTCTTCTACTTTATCGATGCAAATTAGAAAGACGCTGCATAAGTAAGCGTTCATAAGTCTAACTAGAAAGACATAGCATAAGTATCTGGATTTTCTTTTTGACGAAAATCGTAAAGCAAACAGAATGTCATTCTTTTTTAACAACAAATGTATCACGAACTTACTAAACTTGGTCAGAATATGTACTTGTCAATGATATTTATAGATGAAAGGAGTTTATTATGGAATATCATTTTTTTCCGTGAATAACTTAACTGGTTTTTGGATACCCCAAGGCACCATTAGTACATATACAATAACTGTCACTATGAAAAAACTACTGCTTTCCCTAAAAATATTTTCAAAAAAAAAGGGGACAAATGTATGTAAATATGAAATAGTCGGTTGGTCACTTAAATAATTGGAAAAATTTGAACTTTCGGTTTGTTTTACCGTTTTGGGGCTTCTGGTCCTCTACATTTGTCCTTTTCTCCTGATTGATCAGTAAGAACCAAATCAAGATTGTTGGAAGGACAGAGTTACATTGGAGGTAACAGAATGCCTAGTATATTTCACTATAACCGATGAGCCATCTGGGGAACTGCATTTTAAACTCATAGACAAAATGTTGTCGGCCTCGTCCAGTTAAAAACCACCACAATATAACAAACTGCAATTTCGTTAAAACCACCATAGTATAACAAACTACAATTTCGTCGAGGCACATTATGATTAATAACAATGTTCAAACCAGGTATCTACTAGTAGATTAAAATTTTTCATTATTTGCCTACAGAAACTCTTGAAAATCACAAAACAAACTTAATTTCGTTCTCTACCAAGTGGTACAACAACAACAACGAGTGGTTAACTCTCATTACACTGCATCAGGGAAGTAATTTTTTGAGCAGTTCATGGTTTCCTCATGCAATAGTAGCTCCAAACAGATCCAAAACCTTGGTATTCTGTATTTTCCGACTATTCCATAACACCGTAATTTCATCTCCTATTTTATTTAGTGGAAGAAGAGACTGCACGTATCTTTGGGGTAAATTTTGTTTATAGTCTTTTTGGTGTTTTAGATTTTCAAGAAGTTTGAATTTCTACCTTAAACAGTGCTGGTGAATGTTTTTTTTACAGATTAAAAATTAGCATTATAATCATAAAAATTGGAAAATTCTTTTCTGCAAATATTGTTCTTTGAAAGTTCTTCAAAAGAGAAAAAAAAGAAAGAAGAAACGTCTTATAAATCGGATAGGGATTCATATAAAATCTAAATTTTCCAACAGAGATAAAAAGAGGATTTTAGTGAGATGGGGATTATTTAAAATTTAACAAAATGTTAATCCAATTTTTAAGCATTAATGATCTTTCAAAGATGTACTGGCTAAGATCTTCCCAATAAAAAGTTCGTTCTAAGCGCACTATACACTCATAACTTTGTAAGGAGGGGACAGACCGACATCGACACATTTCCCCCATTTCACAAGAACACTTTCCTTCGTGTTTTTATTTATTTTATTTTGCTTTAAAGGGAAAGTTGGCCGAAAAGTAAAGTTTATGCAAGTGATGATAAACGATTTAATTTTGTTTTGACCGTTCAGAGGTTTTTGAACAGAAATGCGAAATTCTACATTTCTATTCAAAAATTGAAATCAACCTTAAAGTTTTTCCTTTGTTTAATAGAAACTATTTCATCTTTATTTTAGATAAGCTGTTTGGGCCCATGGACTTTTCTCGCAGAGACCTGGCTGCCCTCAACATCATGCGTGGAAGGGACAACGGACTTCCTGATTACAACACCGTTCGGAAATATTTTCAGTTACCTGAAATACGGAATTGGTCCCACATTAATCCAGAACTCTTCAAACAGAATCCAGAAGTAAGAAAGCGGTTATATCATTGATATCTTGTCATAAAATATCAGCTATCTATCTCATTGGGTTTTAAGAGTTTAGTAAAGGGTGTTTTTTTAGAGGTATAGAACTTTAAGTTGGCAACACTGTTTGATATGTGTGCCATTTTGTAGCTGTCACTTGTTTTGTGTTCACTTCGGTTTGCCATTTCATCACGAATAGACAACAAGACGGTGCAACATGCCACACAGCGCGTGTCACAATTGATTTACTGAAAGAGACGTTCGATGAACGAATAATTTCGCGTAATGGACCCGTGAATTGGCCTGCAAGATCATGCGATTTAACACCGCTGGACTACTTTTTGTAGGACTATGTGGAGTCTCTGGTCTGCTCCGGTAAGCCACAGACGATTGACGCCTTGGAAGAGAGCATTCGCCATCTTATTACTGACATACGGCCTCTATTGCTGCAAAAAGTGAGAAAATTGGACTTTCCAATTGGACTTTCTCCGAGTCAGCCGAGATGGCCATATGCCAGAAATCATATTTAAATAAAAATGGCAAAGAATCATCTTTCGAATAAAGGAACATTCATGGAAATTAACAACATTTAACTGTGTTTTATTTGAACCTAAATTTCTCTACCTCTAAAAAAAAAAAAACACCCTTTATATGTGCACCAGAGGCAAGTAAAAAAGGAGAAAATTTTACAAACATATAGGAGTACATAGAACGACATACACTGCCATGGACAGGTAAACGAAAGTATCTGCAGAAATGAGTTTTCCAGATATTTGGAGAAACGCATTTTGGAATCAATACTTACAAAAGGAAATGTTGGAATTAGACTTTTTTTCGTGCTTTTTTTTTTTCAGCAGAAACCAAATAAGCAAGCTTGTTGCAGTAAAACGTACAATAGATGAAAAAATGCAAAAAAAAAGGGAGAGCAAAAAAATGCAGTTATTGCCCTTTACCTCATTACGGCAGCATAGCGGGTTAACAAAAAGTAACTACTTAAAAAATAAAAAAGAAAATAGATATTCTAAAGCAATTTGAAATCGTCAGCGCATTTGATACTAAGGAGTTTTCAAATCAAGGCATTTTTTTCACGCTCTTAGCAACAAGACAGCTAATGTGAATGTGACACTGCTAAAACAATCTACTTTAGTAAAATGAAAGAAAACAACGAATAATAATGATACAAAAATTTGGAACTGTGTAAAAACAATACTGTCCGTTCTTCGAAAGCAAAGACTACCACTCAGGACAGTTTCCATTTCAAAAAAGGGACGATAGGTTGAGGATGGGCACTTACCGCTCGCACTTGCTGCCTTTGAACACGTTATTTTGAACCTTTTACTTCCGGATTTCCCTCCCTATTTTGATAAAATCACAGCAGACCTGACGCATGCGCAAATTGGCGCTAAATCTCGGCATAGGAAAATGAACAGTACATACCTCTAAAAACACGAAAAATATCGCCAAACATATTTACAAACGGGACTGGAAAGATTATTAATCCAACTAGATCGAAATTAAAATTTGCTTTTAGAGGGCTGTTTATCTACGTTTATGTACAAAATTGTGTTTCATACAAAGTTCCGAAAAAAGTAGGGGAAAATATATGTAACTTTAAAAAAAATGAACTTGCGAATCCTTAACCCTTAACGGTTGAGTTAAACTTTTGCGTTCAAAAGTTTTGGAAAGTTTAAATATATGGCTTTATATGAATACTCTCGTATATATGCCAATTATAGTACTGTTTCAGTTGTATAAATAAATAATACAAAAATTATTGGAAATTCTCCTACTTTAATTTACTAGATTTTAAGGAGTACACAAGAAATATAATGTTGAATTTACATGCACCGCACCTCTCACTATTTGCACTACGAAAAAATCACCTTACCAGTTAGGTTTAAGTCTTTTTTTGTTGCAAAAGTTCTATGATTTGTTACATGTTACAAGTACTAACGTGTTGTAAGTGATTCCGAACTTAAAGGGTAATGACAAAATGCTTTGCTTAAGACATCACACATAAGTTTGTAATTTGTTAAGCAGAAAAAAAATTGTTCATTAATATTTTAAAGTATTATTTTTAATGACTTATATGAGGCGTCACGTACGGGACAAAAAGACCGTTTTCCGTTGAATGGCCCAGCACATTATTCAACTCGAAGCTGGCAGTTTCGCCTATGAGTCCGTACTCTGGAGCATCGAGAGAGGTTTTGTCTCTACAAACCTTAATTTTATGCTACATTGCCAATCTCAATATGGTCTATATTCTTTATCATTAAAATCTGAGAGCGTCTGACTATATGTGTGCCTGTCTGTAGCTCTATCCCCTCCGAATTGTCATGTCTTTAAGGCCAATATAGGTACCGATTGATACAGAACAATCAGGGGAAGCTATTTCGCTTGGTCTCACAACTTTAACTTTTATGTGCCATAGATATTAATTTAAAAGTATAACATCAATATTATTAATTTTATCTGGGTAACACCAAATTTGGCAAGAAAGTCCCATTCGTGCCGCAAAATTTGGTGAAATATCCCCACGTCGTAGCTACCGAGTGAGGCGTGATGACCCTGAAGCATCCGTTGAAAGCAGTGCACACCAACCTGGTTACTGAGGGAGCCGTTTGTCTCCTCAGAAGATGGAGAGCGACTGTTTGCGAGCGAAGCGAGCTGGAGGCAGAGCCCTTTAGTATGCATTGAAACACTGTTATAACCAAAATACTTTCGGGAGAAATTTCTGGCTTCATACGTCAAATTTCGTGAGAAAAAAAATGGCCTATTAAGATCACCCTTCCCTCCCCCCTTTCACGGGAAAAAAGAATGATTTCACTAGTGAGTCTATACGTTGAAGTTTAGATCACCTTCTATGTTGAGAAATTCTTTATTGCATGAAATTATCTTCCACCGATCAAATCTTTCTTATCTGAATATTGCACTTGTTTTATGGCTATAGACTTTACAATCTATTTTCCCAAAACACGAGACATTACGAATTTGTACGGGAATAAGCAGAATTGTTTTAAATATAAATTCTAAACTGTAAAATATGAAGCTATGACGCGTAACTTAATACAAAAATAAAAGAAAATACCTTAACTAACTCAAAACGTTTGATGAAAATTGATCCTTTTGGCAAAATTTGCGAAATTTCGGTTGCTCCTCTTCTCTTTCTGAAACGTTGCAAAAACCATTCAAGCGATTCTCGTTCCGATCGAACTTCTTCCGCTATCGTTTTCTACCAGTCACGTGGACGAAATTGTACCCGCTTCCCCAACTTGATATCAACTTCTTCACGAGACTGCGTCGAAAACGATATCAAAATTTGATCCAAGGGGCACCAGAACCAGGCTGAACGTGTAAATTAGTATTTAGATTGCGGACTTACCCCCTCCCTCTCCTAAGATTAATTTAAGAAACTACACTAAGAATCTCAACCGGTCCAAATAATATAAATAATAATAAATCCTTGAAAATAACAACCTTTTTCTCTCTGCCCTGTTTAGTTGCGATATTTCTGAAATGGTCCCTACCTGGAAAAATCGTGCAGCATTGAAATTCATTTTTTAATTGCGAAGAAAAGGATGAATTCCGTGACTACATCGACCTTGACATTTATTTTGAGGAGTAAATTTGACATGCAAGCTTGTTGCAACATTTCGGAACGCGTTGTCGAAGTAAAATATATTGTTTGCTTTCACTTACCAGAAAGCATTAATCATAGTTTAAAAAAAGTTCTGACGTTGAACTTCAAATTACTATGATAAGAAAAATGGATGTTAGACACGAATAATTTCTTCTCATTCGGTACTAAATTGTTTTGGAAAACGGTGTTATTATCCTTATTGTGTTGCAAATATTTACATTGCTTTTTAAAAACGCTTTGTATGGTATCAATTCCATATAGCAGGGTCTTTTAATTTTAAGTGATTTAAAAGCATTTTGATTGCTACTCTGTTTAGATATCGTGGAAACTTGAAGCGATGGGAATAAAAGATAAGGAAGGATTTATTTCTGTAGAAAAAGCATTTGTAGAAGAATTAGGGAAATTGTTTAAATTCTTAGACGTGAGACATGAAATGAATTTATTTCACAAATTGGATTTTAATTAGTTTTTCCGTTAGCTAAAAAACGTTTTGAAGAGTTACAAACGGGTTTTATTAAATAATAATGTGTTGCTGATGGATATTAAGGAATAATGAAACTATAGTTTAAAACCCGATAAGATGGAAGGGGAAACATCCGGTTTATAGGAGGAAGCGGACACATCTATTAGTTTGCAGGGATGTCAGCTTGCCGTTACAGCAGCACTTTAAGCCTCTGAATTAAGCAGGGACAGACACATTGGAATGAAGGATACAAGAGCATAAAAAATCCCTTTTTCCTTCGTTCAAATTAAATTGTCTTAAGTGGCGACTTGCCAACTCCAGGGTAAACGTGGTCAGACAGTAAATGGGAATAATTGAAAAAAGTGATGAAGATGCTAAAGAATTTTTAGACAGCCAAATTTTGTATTGCGTACAACTGTAGCTCAAAATCTGAAGGTTCGTTTATCTCTTACGCCCTTATTCAGGTGACTATTTGACTCTCGGTCAGACATCTTAATCGCAGAGTGAAGCTTTCTTATTGGATGAAGAAGGCTTCGACTTGCAGTTTGGCTGTTTCCCTGAGGTCTTAATTATCAAGCGAATACAGGCGCTGATGATTGTTTAAAACCTAGTAAAAATCTAAATTCAAATATACTTGATGTATGGTCCAATTGGGGAAGTTTCAAGATGCAGAAAACCGTTGACGTTCGTATCGTATAATTATGTGGCATCTTTATTTAATTATTTTTTTTAACATACTTGAACTATTTTTATTGACATAGGGAAAGGAAAGGGAGTTCAGAGACTGTTTCCGATCGATATTTTTTTCAAATAGATTTAAATCAATTCCGTCTCCTTCCCCCCCTGCAAGTTTTTGAAATTGAAGCTTCAAAAACGCAACTTTAGACAAACTTTGAAGATTTTACGAAAAGGTGGATCTGGAGCATTTCCGTGGAAAATTCTTCAAAATTATGGTCCAAGAAACTTAAACAATGTTTTGCATTCAGGGGATATACCACTTAATTTTTTTGTAAGTGTTGTTTAAAAAACCCATTGCTTGTGACATTAAAGAAGGGCAGTATGGCGACCCTTGCCCGAATATTTTCTGAAACTCAAGTCTTAAAATGAAATTGCAAGGCCATATTTTGTAAAATTAGGGCCAGTAATTTTCGAAATCAAAACTCCAAAAACGCAATTCTGAGCGATTTTCGATGTTGTTGAGTATTTTGGGGGCTTTCACCTAAAACGTACAAATATTTGACGCAAAAGAATGAAATCTTTGTTCTTAACATATATGAAAGCTATTATTAAGTTGGCACAAGCGAAATCAAAAAACTCTTGAAAAGAATAATTGGATGAGTCTATATTAAAATTTAATTTTAATGTAATTTATTTCTTCCAATGCATTTTCTATTTATATCAGCAAATTATTTATTCATGTTCTTAGTTTGATCAACATGAGTAACTAATTCAGTTTTCATTGTTTGGTTTTTTATCTTGTGGGATAACAGTTTACTAGATAAGTATTTGGATTTTTAACAATTCCCTTTTTCGAACAGTTTTTAAGGTAATGTTTTACAAATATTACAAAGAGATTCATTGCTTTCGTTAAAATTTGTATTGTGCATCTGATTGTTTTGTTCATTAAGATGTAAAAAATGCAATTATGACGCGTTCACGGGTATGAAGCACTGATATTGCAACTAACTTGATTTTTCTGTGTGCATGGGGGGGGGGGGACGATGGAGTTTTCGCCCCGGGCGCCGTCAGCTCTTCGGACGGCCCTGCTCTCAGGTAAACTTGAGTGCTACTATAAAGAATTTTCATTTTTACGTTTTACACGTAGATCTTCAAGGTCATGAGTGAACTGTACGGTACCTTGGACGATGTGGATTTGTACATCGGTGGTATGCTGGAGACTGCTGTTGAAGGAAGGCCGGGAGAACTCTTCAGGAAAATCATCCGGCAGCAGTTTGAAAGGATTCGAGACGCAGACAGATTCTGGTTCGAGAACACTCAGAATGGGTGAGTTTACGACAACGATGATTTCACAAACAATTCACTTTTTTTTTGTGATTTACACAAATGTTTTTTTAATCAAAATTTTAAGAAATATTACGGTCGAACTTTGCTTATAACGAGCATGAAGGGACCGCGATATTTGCTCGTTATAACCGAGTGCTCGTAAAAAACGGATTCGTAAAAAAATGAAAATTTATACATGCTTGCTTTGTTCCTTTTAAATTTTTGTACAGTACCAAAGAAGTTGGTTATTTGACTTGAACTGTCTTTTTGTCTCTTTCTTGTTATTGTTTTCGAGAAAAGTGGGGTCCGAAAAACCTCGTCGTTTGCATCCGTGGTTTCAAAAGAGTTTTAAGTTTTTCTTCACTTTAGAAGCCAAGTAGCCGAGGGCTATTTAACTTCAAGTTCTTCACAATTGTCGTTATAGTGGTCGCTTTCAGTTTTTTTTCTCCCTCTTGAATTTCAGCTACAATATCCTTGTAAGTATATGTTTCGAAAATGGCAACATTCACTTCAACAATTTTATAATTTTTAAATGCTCCTGAATTCCACGAATTTCAAGAAAAGAACCATGTCATCACTAATCTTGTTCTCATGATTTATGTCTTTTCTCTAACTTTCAGTTGAATTCAAAATGTTTGTGGAATTTTTCCAAAAATAGAATAATCTTTTCTGAGAGGGAAATCATCAAATGTTTCATGAATTACCAAGAGCGTATATATAAAGGAGGGGCTGAGGGGGCCCGGGCAATTTAAATAAAGTTAATTATTTATTTTAGTTGCTTACAAATAATTTCCAAACTTTTAGCTACAAAAAAAAAAAAAAAAAAAAAAACTAAATAAATTTGATAGAGATAATAGTAATTATAGTACATTATTAGATACAAGATTTCCGAACTGGGTGCCGCAGGAAGAGGTGAGAGGGGCCGCGAAGTATCCATGATAACAATAATATAAGTACATAATACTAGAATAGGATGCCGTGGGAAAATTCTAATTCTTCACAGGGTGCCGCGAATCGTTAAAGTTTGGGAACCCTGCGTTAGATGGCACCAGGCAATGGTGTTCAGAAGGGGTGAGGGGATCCATACCCCTTACTCAAAAAAAGAAAAGAACGTGTCTTGGGAAAGGGAAGTTATTTTAACAAAAAGAAAAACAAATAATGTTGGGGGCGGGGGGGAATCTCAGTTATTTCTAACAGAAATCTAATAAAATTATTTCGCAGATGCAGATAATATTGCTTTGCAAATTAAGTTCCCCTCTCTCACCCCCCCCCCCCTTTTTTTTTCCATGTCAGTCTGAAAAGAAGGGTCTTCAAAACATTTCTCAACTCTCGTCCCCTGCTAGAAATTTAAAGTAAGTTTTAATTTTTCCGTTGGAGTAATGAAGGAAATTTATGTCCTGAAAAACACATTTATTTATTCGTTTTTTGGACATCAATTTCAAAACATTTCTGGGGGAAGGTCCCCAAACCAACACCCTTTCACTAATGTTACTACCAAAAAAAGTGAAATTGTACCTGAAAGATTTCAATTTCGAAAAGTTGCGAAGGAAAATCCCTAAACCCACTCCTTACCTCAAAACGTCTCAGAAGATAACCTGAAATGGCGTTTTACCTATCAGGGGAGGATTCTCGAAATCTTCCCTTACAAAGATTGCATAGTGTTGGGAAACTATTGTGAATTGTTTTTGAAAAACCCCTTAAAATAAAAAAAAACATCATAAGTTGCTGACTATTGATCAGGTAATTACATCCAACACCTTTCATTTCTTTCATCCCCCCGCCCCATTTTTTTTTCTTTTTCCTAGTCGGCCTAAAAATAAGAAAGTTTAAATGCTACACTTCTCAAGCCCCCTCCACCCACTAAAACCATTAAAGAGCTTCTCAAACCTCGTTTTCATGGCTTCGATGTCGAAAAATTTCCTTGAGACAATTACCAAACTCCTTGTGTTCTGAAAGCATCGAAAATCGTTTAAGATTGCTTTTATGAAGCTTCAATTTTGAAGAATGTCCGAACCCCTAATGTTGCCAAATATGGTCCACAGCCACGCTTTTAAGACTTCAATTACGAAAAAAATTTCGGACGAGGGTCCGGCTGCGCTCGTATGAAATTTGGAAATGAAAAAATTAAAATTTCGAAAAAAATTAAGGTGGAGAGCATTTAAATCCCTCCACCTAGTATCACTGAATATCTTTTTAAAACTTCGTTTTATATGACTTTAATTTCAGAATAGTTTTGGGGAAAGCCCCAGAACCGCCCTGCCCCTAATATCATCGAAGTTGCCCTGAAACTGCGTTTTTAGAACTTCAATTTCAAAAAATTAGGCGGAGGGTGATAGATTTCACTCTATTTTGTTAAAAAATCATAGGGGGGGGGGGCAACTTCAAAAAGTTCCATTCCTTACATTACACTAACGTCAACAAATCCAGCCAATAACGGCGTTTTTAAAACTCAAATTTCCAAAAATTTCCGCAGAAGGCCCCCCGAATTTTTCCTCCCCGTAGCATCACCAGAGACTGTCTAAAATTGAGTTCTTAGGATTACAACTCCAAAAAATTTCCCTTCTAAAACTATTTTTGTGTTGCGCCACTTAGCGGCAGTACGAGGGTTTTTCCCCACCTTGAAAAAAATGGGAAAATCCATTTCACTGTTGCTCCCCCCCCCCCCCCCCAAAAAAAAAAGAATTAAATTGCAAAACAAAGGTGGAGTGGGAACTAATCTTGGTTATATGGGCCCCCTCCAAAAACAAAATTACATATACGTCACTGTGAACTACTAAAGTATTACTCGTTTTAAGCGGGGTTTGCTTGTTAAAAGCGAGTTTTGTTCCCATAGACTTAATAAGGAACTTTTTTATTTCCTTTCCAAATCAGAGTTCTCTTTGAAATAGGGCTCGCTATAAGCGAGTTCGATTGTATTAGCAAAATGTGTATCATACAATATTTTCACTTTTCATTTATTAAACACAATGGATAAGAAGGGACATGTATTTTACTTATTTTCAAAAAATAAGATCATTTATATTAACTTCTTGACTTATGTCTTATTTTAATTCTGTGTTTTATATTGTGATCTTTGTTGTGTATTTTGGCCAAGGAAAGTTGTCTATGGGCCTGCGCTGAATTGGAAATTTTAAGAAAATATTAACTTCTTGCCTGCTCTCTAAATTAAACATCATTAGGTTTATTTGTTTCTAAGTTTGCTGACTGTCATAGTTTATGCTTACGGAGCAACTTGATCAAAACACACTCACAATAAAAAAATTGAGGCTGTCATCTCTAACCACTGAATTACTCCGAGTAAAGGCATGAAATACTCTATGTCCAAAACATTTTAAGCATAAACAATTAAAATTTATTTTTTGCAAAACCAAAAGAGGTTTTCTGACAAGAGATAAAATCTGTCGCGAACAGAGAATTGACTCCTAGTAAGCCAGGGCTGGATTTGGAAGTGCGGAGGCCCCGGGGCAACGAAGGAGTGGAGGGCCCTAATCAAGGTTCGAAAAGATCATCATATTTTCGAAAATATCCAATACTTTGATATGTATCCGAATATTTTGATATATATATGTATATAACCGATATTTTCAACCCGTGAAAGTTAGAATATTTTGTAAAAATTTTATTGTGGGGGTCCCTTTGTTGTGGAGGCCCCGGGGCAGTAGCCCCGCCTCCTCTCCCCTAAATCCGGCCCTGTAAGTAAGCTAGCTCTCCTTACTAGGAGTACCCTAGCTTAACAGTAAGTAGATCGAAGGAAAATTCCATGCCTGGAAAAATTGATCATTAACGGAGATAGTCGTTAAGTAGAAAAAGTAACCCATTGAAATTTAATTGTGTATGTGAACGAAAATCTTCTGCAATCATTTGACGCTTCATCTAGTCTACAATAGATTTCTTTGAAAAAATGTCTTTGAATTTTTCAGAAATCAAAGAAATTTCAATAAATTATGAGAGTACCGTGATAAAAATTATTTAGCGACTCACCAATGGGTCGCAATACAATGCTTGAAAACGCTCTTCTAGAACTATTGACTATATTATTCTACTAACCTAGACATTTTTACACAGCATTTTCGACGAGGATGAAATTGAAGCCATTCGGAAGATAAGACTTTGGGATATTTTGATCAACACTACAGACATACATCCCGATGCTATCCAACGAAACGTCTTCACCTGGGAAGCCGGTAAGTCCTACCATTTCCGAATTTCTAAGATCAGGATTAATAATGTTTTGCTAATCATCAACGCGATTCTTTTCCAGGAAATCCATGTCCTCAGCCGCAACAACTTGTGAGTGCCATTTTGGAGCCGTGTGTGATGCTCAGTGGATATGATTACTTCCATGGAAATGAAGTTACTTATATCTACTCGTGCATAGTGCTAGCATTCATACCTATCAGTGAGTTGGTTTTATTATTTTTTTTTTTTCGTTTTGTTTTTCTTTGTTTTTAAGAAATCAAAATTTCTTTTTGTTCTACAATTTCAAGGTAAATGTTGTTAAATCGCTTGTCTTTGTGACTGGCAGTTACCAGTCGCCTGATCCCTTTTTAACTTCATAACTTAATTGAATAACTTCCACTAAAGTTAAACACTCAACCTTGACTAAAATGCTGAAACTGCTTTTACAAAAAACCTATTTTTTGAAGTAAAAATTTAAAATTCTATCAAAAGCTTCCAGGGCATTGAAAAAGTAGTCATATTCTAACTGCTAAAAAATGTACGCCATATGTACTAAGCTATTCTAACAAAGGTAAACCTTCACCAACAGTCGTGTAGCGAAAGGTGGGCTTGGGGTGAAAATATCCCCCAGAGCTGTTGGACCATAAATGCAAATTCTAATACAGTAGTTTATGCATGTTTTGATTTTAAAAAAATCTCCTTCTGAAGTTATTTTTGATCAAAAAATTCGCTTTAGAAGGTACTTTTCATCACAAAACCGTACTTTTGAGCAAAAGACCCCCTCCAGAAGGTAATTTTTTTTATCAAATGACACCCTCGAGAAGGTATTTTTGATCCAAAAAAAAAAAACAACCTTCAGAAGGAATTTCTGGCTGAGCTAGTGTTCACCAGTAATATCATTCCAAAGTTTAGCCATCCAAAATAATGTATATAATAGGTTAAAAAAATTCGCAAAATTTCGACTAATTAATGCATCCAAGTTTTTTTTGAAAAATATCTCTATTTGTTCAGCAGGTAGTAAAGAATTTGGATTTCTCACAAATTTGCCTTTTTAAACTTGTGATTTAACTTTAAATGCATAGCTAAAGTAATCATGAACAAGGCTGGGTTATGATAATAATCGCTTGACAAAAATGGAGGTAAATAGTAGAGTTGGCGTCTTAGAGCAGGAATTAGTAAATGGGAGGGATCAAGGATCAAGTCCAATCATTGGATTCGCTTGGCAAAAGCTGAGGCAAAGTCCCCCAAGTCACGTGACTTAACAACGACGAATGGTTGACACGTTTTGTCTTCACTTCCTTCATTTTATCTCTTCTCATTGGTTGGCGTGCTTATTTTACGTTTTAATGAAACTTTTACTGTGATGAAGTAGTTTTTTAAAGTTTATTTAGCGGATTGTAGATTAGCTTCATGGAACTTTTTATAGTTTTTTGTTGCCTGATAAACTACCTTTTAAAATTATTGTTATCGTCATGTTTCTATACTGAAAATAAATATAAAATTTAGCATCATGATGTAACTTTTTAATACTAAAGCTAGTTATTGTTACATCAGCAATCAATGTGATTTATTGACCATACTTTATGTTTCACTTTCAATATTCATGTTTGTTACTCTCTATTTTTTAAGTTTGTGCTGGCATGGGTTATGGAGTCATAAAGCTTCAAAACAGCCGCCGTCGAAAAATCAAGCTCAGGCAAGAGATGATTATAGGAAAACATTGTGAAAAATTAGGTGAGTCTTAAAAAGTACGATTTAATACACGTATCGGAAAGAAAGAAATACTAAAAAAGTAAACTACACGTATGATTATGATTATTTCTTAACGATGTGATATATTTGCATATATATGTGTTTTTTTCTCAGTAAACTTATTCAGCATGGATTGAGAAGATCTGCATCTCAGATATAAGATTTTCAGAATTTTCTTCGGATATTAATACAGTAAAACCTGTAAAGTTGACCACCCTTGTAAGTTAACCACCTGTCTAAGTTGATCGCTTTTGTCAGGAACGGAATTAGTCTTATCTTATGTAATGAGGGAAAACCTCTGTAACTTGACCACCTCTCAATCTTGAAAAACTGTCTATCTTGACCACTAATATACACCAGCTTTGGTTTGGAGTATTGTAAAAAACCCTTTTTAAGTTGACCACTAGGCAAAAGTATTAAATTGTACTAAAAGTTTTATCAGTTATGCCTCAAATAAGTAACCAGACATTTTAGAAAATCCTATGAATATTTATATTTCCATCGAAAAACATTGGGCTAATGTTAAGTCTCAGAAAATGGGCCAAACTTCAATAAGGATTTCTTTTGTTGAAAAATAGATTACCATGGTTACAAATGTACAAAGAAAAATCAAATGAAGAATTTGAGTCACTTTTGACTAGTTATGAATTTTTAGGAATTGTTAATATGAAATAAGTAGTTTTTCATAAGCAATGAGCCTTTTTTTTTTTTGATAAATTCACAGAAATTTTAAATTTGTATGATACTTTACGCGTTGTTATGGTAAATAATCTGTAAAAATATTTAAACAACATTTTTTCTTACTGTTTTAAAGTAATGTTAAACAATGAAAGTGAGTTTAAAGTATTCCAATTAGTTAAAAAATAAAGGCATGGGACAAGAAATGACAAAAAAAAAAAGTTTTCATTACTACCCTCTACAAGTTGACCACCTGTCTAAGTTGGCCACCAAAGTACTGCACCACAAGTGGTCAACATACACAGGTTTCACTGTAGTTACAAAACTTTTGTTTTTATGTCTTTGGTTTGGGTTTGTCCAGAAACATTCTCCGCTTTAAAATTCCTCGATTTGATAATTCAGGAATATAATTGCGAGAGTCAAGTTATTTCACGTAGGTATTCGACATGTGTTTTACCACATGTGAAGGATTCAGTTTTGAAGAAAAGAGGATGTAGGAGATATACCCCCCCCCCCCCTTGCTTCGAAGATTATATTAATACTAATAAATTGCATAAAATTCCATCGAATTATTAAATTCTGTAAAAAGAAAGAGAGAGAGAGAGAAAAAGTATAGGAGCTGAGTTCCCGGGAGCTCTCATACAAATTAAGTTCTTTTGTCTCAATCTATTTGTAGTTCACGGGGGTTTATTAAACTGAAAGAAGAAAAGAAAAACAGTTGGTGTTTTCACATTGATAAAACAAATGTAAATACTTATTTTGTAAAATCCTAGAATCAGGGGAGTTCCTATGAAGGTCAAGGGAGGTCGCTGTGACCTCCAAAAAAATTCCCTACTTGACAAATTTTGTTCGACGATTCGGCAAATTAGGGGACATAATTGCAATATTGCTATTTTTAATGCCTGAATGTCCCTTTTCATTAGATGTGCTTATGTGTGCACATGCGTATTTTATCATTCGGAAAGTTGAACATTTCCGCCTTTCCAAAAATTGGCGTTCGGGGTGGCATTGCCGTGAATTAAAACAACTTGATATTAGCGACACTCATACCAATTGCGAAAATTTTAAATTTAGTTTTGGATGAAAATATTAAATGTTTGGTATGAATACAAAACATTTTACACGATATTACTCCCCATAACCCCTAAATCAGGTTGATACCTACTTATAAAATACAGTTTTAATTGAAGGCATTCGATATTGCTTGAAATATGCATGATGGAAGGGGAACTAAAAGCTGTATTAAAATCTTTATATCTTAAAGAAACGCATTTTGAACGCTGTTATTTTAAAACTTTTTCTGAATTGAAGTCTAAAAATTTTATTTTTGGAGCGTGTAAGAACGCCATTTCTAAGGAAAAAGTATCATTTACCATTATGGATTATTATTTTCAATTTATTTGAAAATCCTATTTTAAAGAAGCCGGTGCAATGTAAGTTTCACTCGTAGCAGACATCTGTGAGTAGTCTCATTGCAAATTTTGTAGACAACAGGATTTCAAAAGTTGAATAAATACGTTTGTGTATGAAAAGTAAAAATAAGAAATAAAAACGCATAATAGCACAAAAATTAATTACTGAGAATAAATACCTTTGCACATGAAAAGTAAAAATAAGAAAAAACAGCGTTTAATTGCACAAAAATTACAGATAACTGCAAATACGTGCATGAAAAGTAAAAATAAGAAATAGCAATGTATAATTGCTGAAAAATTTCGGATTACTGCAAATAAATACCTTTGTTCAGGAAAAAGAAAAATAAGAAATAACCATGCATACTTGCACAAAAATTGCAGATTACTGCAAATACCTTTGTGCATGAAACGTAAAAATAAGAAATAGCAATGTATAATTGCAGAAAAAATTACAGATTTTTGCAAATAAATACCTTTGCGCATGAAAAATAAAAATAAGAAGAAAACAATGCATAAATGCACAAAAATTACGGATTACTGCAAAATAGATACCTTTGTTCAGGAAAAGTAAAAATAAGAAATAACCACGCATAATTGCACAAAAATTACAGATTATTACAAAGAAATACCTTTATGCATGAAAAGTAACAATAAGAAATAACAACGTAGAATTGCACAAAACTTAAAGATTACTGCAGTAATCTGTAACTATACTTTGTTAATTATACGTTGTTTTTATCATTCTTACAAAGTATTTTTATTTTCTGTTTGATACCAAAATGAAATTTATTTCTTTTTCTCTGCCCTCAGATGTAAAAGAATGGCTGCATAACAATCACAAGCGCTGTGTGAAGGTCAAAATTGGTCCAGATGACTCAATATCCACACTGAATAGGAAAGGGGAAGTATTACGAAGGGTTGATTTCTCCTCTCAGACCAGCGTGGTAGTCGAAGTCACTGAAGACCTCAACAGGAAGCCTATGGTCCTCGTGAGATCCCCAAGAGATCATGATTTGGTAAGTGCTTTTGATTTCGTCTGAAGCAGTGGTAGGAAAAACTGCATTTTTTTTTTTTTTTTTTTTTGTAGCGAACTACAACTACAACTACTTTATTACAAATGTAGTAAACTACTAATACAACTACTTTTTTTCAAATGTAGCGACTACAAACTACTTTTGAAATGTAGTCGCTACTTCGCTACTTTAAAAAATAATAATAAATAAAAAACATACATACACATCTTCAGTAAATTACCACCCAATAGCCAGGGCTAAAGCAGAAATACATGAAAAACACCGCCAACTCAGTTATTTCCAGCCGATGACTGCAGTTTCGTGCTTATTAGCACTCATCAGCCCGGCATAGGAAAGTGACTGAGCTGGAGATGGAAAACCTCTTAAGGAAGCCAAGAGTGCCAAACCAAGAGTAGCTAATATAGAATTAGCGCAGACGAGTTGAACCGAACCGTTGCTTCGGTCACTCGTCATGTATATATACACATCGTTTGAGGATTGAACGAAAAAATTCGAAAAGTTTCTCAGAGTAATAAATTAGCTCATTGAAACATGTATTATTACTTAGAACTAACACTTCTTTCTTACTTTTTCTTTTTAAGTCATTTTTACGAATATTCGCTGCAAGAAAAGATTAAGATTCATATTTTTACAATTAGGTTATTTGAAAAGTATAAATAGAAGCAGTCATAATTAGATTTAAATTTTACATCCGCATGCATATACGTGAAATTGACTAGATGAGGAAAACATCTTTTAAACAGAGGAGAAAAACTATCTCACTAATTTTCTATATTGGAATTAATTTTATAGGAACTTATATTTTGTAGGATCTAAATAATTAGAACTTCAAGCTAGGGGTCTGGAACTGGACGTCATCCCCTTTCTTACGCTACTGATAAAATGTTCTTATTGTATTTATTTTTTTAACTTAATTAAAAAGTAGTCTCCAGAAATCGCTACCAAATACTATTTTTTTTTTTGTATCAAACTATTTGCTACTCTATTTTTTTTAAAGTAGTGCGCTACACTACAAATTAATAAAAAAAAAATGTGCAGTACCTCCAACCATCTGAAAAGAGCTGAAATAAGACTTATATTTAAGCTGGAAGTTAACGCCCTTGGCCCAGATTTAACGCAGAAATACATCATGCAATATACCGACTGCCCGGTCATGCCATCCGGAGACTGCAGTTTTTTCCTTGTTATGGACTCATCAGTCTGGAATAGATAACAACCAAGCTGGAGGCAGATGTCATCTCATTAAAGCTGAAAGTGCCAACGAACTCTCAGCCGAGAACACCAACAAGTTTTTTTTTTTTTTTTTTTTCTTTCTCTCATCTTCAAAGAGATGACATTTGCCTTCAACTCGGTTTTTTTAGGAAACATTTTTACTATATCACCTTTTCCGGACTGATTGAAATCCTGAAAATCTTCATGATTACTGCATATTCGATGTCCTAACTGATTTTGTACATGATGTATCAAATCTATATCAATTGTTCAGTTTTATTTGTTTGTATAGCTTTTGTTTCTTGTCCTCTGTCAGGGCAAGTTTATGATCGTAACTCTTATGATAGCTTGAGTTTATTTTCTTATTCACATACACACACAGATACACACACACACACACACACACACACACACACACACACACACACATCAAAACGGACCATAAGACACCTATCCAAAAAAAAGAATGCCACCAAGATGGACTAATTCCTTCACACCTTTTTAGTTACGCCACTGGTTTGAGCGATGATTCTTAAACAGTGGTCTACTGACCACTAGAGGTCTGTGAGCTATTTTCATGTGTCCGCGAACAACTACTGAAAATTAATCTATGTCATTTTTTAGTTGTAATTAAATTTATCAGAGAATACTTTTGGATACATCTCATTTCATCTGATATAATTGTTGTCAAAATGTTATTTTGATCGAAAGCGGGCCGCTCAGGATTCAGAAGGATTTAACCCCTTCAGACCTGGTGTCCGGTATACCGGACATACACTTTAAACAGCTGCTAATCATTTAATAATTGATTTAATTAGTTGATTTTTTTGTAGTTGACTCTTTACATTCTACTTATTATAATCTGTGAAATAATTTTTCGTTTTGAGATTGACAACACTGACATATAAGGATTGAGAGATAGAGAGTGGCTCATTTTTCCAACCATGGATTTTCATCTGAAAAGCGAGGTTTTTTTCCTGATTTTTAAAAAAATATATAGTCTTTAATTAATCGTTTCAAAAGCTTATATTATGTTTTATAATTGTTTGTAGATCATTTTATAATGAAGTTTGTTCGGTATTTTATTATTTTTGTGTATGAAATATTGATTTCAAAAATATAAGTCCGGAATATTGGACGTGCCATAACTCTTTTAATTTTTCTCCTACAAACTCAAAATTTTGTCTATAAGATACCCTTTACCATAGTATACTGTGTACCAAATATCAGCATTTTGGTAAACTATTTCATAGTTCCGATTGAAGGAGTTAACGTGGTTCTCGGTAGTGAAAAAGTTGAGAACCACTGGTTTAAAGCTTCGATGTGAATAGTTTCATTGATCATTAATCATAGCTTCGTTATCAGACCCAGGTGGATTTTGCTTTCTTTTATTATCCAGCAGCTTTGAACTTTAACATCAAGTTATACTCTTAACCTCTACCTGCCACACTTTCAGAAATTATAAAAAGTTGCCTCCACGTATCGTCACGATATACGTGCCAAGTGTAGAATGTAAAAAGAGCGTTTTGCACAAATCTATCCTTGTTTTGTAAGCTTTAATACAGTGAATGCGGTTTATTTGAATCGCGTTAGTTCTAGCAAAATTTACTGCTACAAATTACAATAAAAGCTCCAGCACTAAATTTCTCCCAAGTTACTTTTTCTTTAAAAGATAATTTATGTATTATTTAAATAAAAAATAACTGATAAAAGCATATAACCATTACTATTATATTTTAAAGCAAAAGGGGAAATTATAATACTGGCATTATCCACGAAATATACTCATCACCATCAAGGCACTACAGCTTTTGAAAACCTTTGAACTATTTTAAGATTTTGGACTATTTCTTTTAATTGGCCACCTTGTATGATAGTAGTTGATCTTATGTCAGTAATAATTACGTTTCACAATTTTTTCCGCTCATAACTAGGTGTGTATCCCGTAAGTGATGTTCTCTTTTGTTTTCAAGTCCTTTAAGTGATTTAAAAAAAAATGATATTTTCCTTCTATCAGAAAATGCAGGTCACACATTGCTCTCAAAGCTCCATTGCTACTGTGTTCTTACAGTAGTATGAAGGGGAAAAAAATGTTCTTTTGAAATGCAATTTCAACTTTTCAATTTCTGTTACTCTTCTATTCTTCTTACAGTGTCATCTACCTTTCCCTTGGAAATATAAGATAAAAAAACTTTTTAAATGCTTTAAAAAACTTAAGCTATGGAAAGTTTATTTTATCTTGGTTTTATTTCAAACATTGTGTGTGATGGATTTTAATATCAATAAAATATACTTTCTAGTTGTTTTACATTTTCTCTGATATTTATTTACCTGTAAACCAGTTAAAAGGCTGTATTGTGTGACTCTCATAAGTGGCGCTTTAACCTTGACAATGTTTACTTCTTTTAACACAGTTCAGTAAAAAAGGAATATTGGCGCGGGATTTGAGTTGGGATACTTTTGCAAAGCTATTTCCAATGCAACCCAACTCAACTATTCACCAATTATCCTTCCCTATTAGCCCAAAAAGAGGTAAACCTCGTCAAGGTCATGGCCCAGCTTATCACTTCCCTACTGTATTACCTTTTTGTGAGTGCGTGTTCTATCTTGTGTGACAATACAAATCTCGTTTTTCCGCAGGTTCTGCAGTTCAGCAGCGAACCATCCCGCAAAAAATTCTTGAGCAAGTTTGAATCATTTCTCACGAGCCACAAGAAAAATTTGGACATTCTGCCTACTTACCGTGACGTCATGTTAGCCAACGCAGAAACGAAGGAGAAGCGACAAAAACGACTCGAGCATTTCTTCCGTGAGGCCTACGCTCTGGTATGAAACGCTTCTGAAGCAATTGGAAACATGATCCCACTTAATACTTCGCATTATTTATTAAAGATTGTATGATAATTGAATATTTCTTAATTATTGAAACTGTTCTCATACTAACCTGAATTCGAACTCTGTTTTTAACTGCCAACACGAGGTTGAAATGGCAATAGTTGCGAAAATTTTAATTTCTTCTTGCATATGTGTAACTTTGAGTTCTTGTTCAATTAAATATCCTTTCAAATGGTTAAATATAGCATGGATGAGGCAACTTGATGCTTGACCTTGGACGAGATAATTTATATTTGGGTTGAAAGAGGAGAACTTTTTAGATGGGCACAGCTCCAATAATCTTTATCGCGACCGAAATAGACTCTCATGATCTCTATTTTAACAAATGAAATCGTTTAAGCTTCAGTGGATTGGAAATCAGGTTTTCAGGACTTGACTATTTTCACTACACAAAATTTATTTTCAATTGAAAAGCACGTTTTATTCTAAACTTCGAAGTAATTGCAAGTATTTTGCTTTGCTGTACTGAGTAATGGTAGGAATTCTTGAAGCCTGAAACTTAACTTCGTATATAGATAGTGTGTATATATATATATACTAAAAACGTAAGAATTGAAAAAATATATGCGTAAGTAAAAATTTTGCTACTCCAAAAAAAATCAGCAAAGATACTTAAGTTATAAATTTAATAATTGGATGCACTCGTTTTAAGGCCTCATTAGATACATTCTTTAATCTGTGCACTCACTTTTTTTTTTCTTTTTACATCTAATACACGACGCATGGATGTCTAAATGATTTGGAATCTATCATATTCGCAGAACACAAAGTTATATCAAAAAATTAAAGCGTGAAAAAATCTGAAAAATCTAGGGAAAAGTGTCCTAATATGGATAGTAGTAATAAAAGAGCTCCAAAGTCTGTTAAATGCGTAAATTCCAATGATTATTTTTAAAGCTTTTGCTTCAAGCGTTTAAACAAGGTTATACTACACAGATCTCTTATTTTTTGTACAGTTTTTCATTTACATTACAATTTCACAGTTGAGACACAAAAATTGTGGTTTTACACCCAGAATTCTTCATGATCCTAAGGACAACACGGAATATATTGCATCCCTTTTTTGTCGCAACATGCACAGAAGGACATTCAGTGTCTTCATCTTCATAGTCAATATCGAAATTGTCACTATGGAAAGACTGGCAATCTGGGTCACTAAAGGCAAAAAGAGTCTTCTCTAAGTTTCCTCTTTGATGAATTTAGCATTCTCCCGAAAAGCGTTTTCGTCTCTGTAACAATTTTCTTCTTTGCCTAACACAATAGGGAAGTTGCAACCTATTAAATGTTCATATTTTGACTATTGGATATTGTTAATTGACCCGTAAAACTAAAAAATTCACCATCGCCGAATTTAAAACACCGTGATTGATTTTTAATGAATTTTTAAAAATCCACGCGCAAAAGTGCGCTCTTCTGAAACGTTACGAGCTTACGTCACAGGGCACTAATGGTCAGTCTTCCGCAGAAGATCCCTTATTTTCGCTACGGACATTTTGAGCGCGCTGATATTTTTATTTTTTAGAAATTCAATTATCCTTTTGAACACACAATGGAGGCCGGATTCGTTAAACCACAATCTAATAATCTTCCTCAAGTAACATCAATGATGGTATTCGAATATTTCCGAGAGGATGAGAGGTTTAATGTTCCAGAAACGCGAGGAGTTAAATGCTGGGAGGTAAGCCTTACGTTTCTTCTTCAAAGTCAACTGCACGTCCTTCGACTTCTCCCGCGACGGAAGAGCGCATGACGTCACTTCCTGGGCCATTTGACGTCACAATCGCTTGAACTTTAAAAATTAATTTAAAAAAAAACTATTTATCGTATCGCAAAAAAATTTTTCCCTATGATGTTCATACATGTTACTCTATCATATAAAAATAAAATTGAAAAATCGAAAACTTTCCTATTGTTGTCTATAAGGACATGATGTCAGAAATTGAGAAATACCATCAAGTAATGTTTTCCTCGCTGTGTTGGATAAAGAAATGGTTTGTCCAATCGAGGTATGAGTTTGGTGTCTAAAGGTTCTAACAATGCAACTTTCAGTGAATTAAATTTTTTAATCTCTACATAGTATAAAATGAAGTCTTAAAAGAGCATCTGTTTGTTTAAACGCGCAAAACTCTAAAATTATCTGGCCAATTTCGCTGAAATTTTCACAGTATCTTTCTTTTAGCACCGGAAAGGTTTGCAGACCAGTTCGAAAAAAGTTCGATTAATAGTTCTTCTTTTAGTTCAATGTAGGCTAAGTTTCCAAATAAATTCCTGAATATGAAGGTAAAAAATACTTACACATATAAATGTCATATAGAAGGAGCAATTTTTCTGCGTTCTATGCAGTTTGTTCTAATTCTCTAACTAAATTACGACGGGAGTTGTTCGCGTTTTTAACTCAAATTTTTCAAGTCTTCGCTTGATTTCAGGCATTATTTTCTTCATTAAAACTACGAATAAAAGTGAACCTAAATTGTCCCAGAGTTTTCCTTTTGACACCATTGGAAAGAACGCATTATTTTTACTCCAGATCTAACTCGGCCTATGGTCGAAGATCCAACTTTCTATGTCAATTTGAAAAAAGAGTTGCAATCGTCTTAACCTGATGTTCGAAACTGTCTTCCCCATTCACGTTGTTAACGTTTTGTTTTGTGTTATCATGGGTACACCTTTCATTTTTTTCTTTCTTGCGTAACTTCGGAGTGGAAAGGGAAATTTACATTTACTGTAAGAGCTTTTTATTTAACTTTTTTTGTTGCACGAGCAGAGCCGTGTGGATGCCGCTAGTGTTTTCAAAAAGGATAAGATTTAATCATATGAAGCATGGTTGCCTAATATGAGATACTGTCGCATATTAGGTAAGTTGTGGTATCGTATGTTTGGAATAAACCGTGTGTCATAAACAAAAATAATAACGCTTCACAAAACTAACAGTCAAATTTAAACTTAACTGAATAATTATATTAAAAAAAATATAGTAGCATACAAGAATATAGGGTGGTTATATAAATTCTTGCACAGATAAAGAAAAATCATTAAAAAAAAAATACTTCAGATTAAAACATACTAATTATTTTTATTTACCTTCTGTAGAGTGAATGTTGGTTGTAATTGCACTTTTAGGGTATAGGCTGTCGGTATTGCTTGGGGAATAAGTATTAAAATTAAGGAATTTGGGGAGTTGACTCTCAAAATCCCCTTTACTACACCCTAGCACCAGATATTGGCATATCTGTAGTAAACCATGACATTGCATTCATTGTTCTGCCATGGGAAGATAAGACTCAGTATTGCTATTTTTTTCCTTTACATTTTTTACATTTTCGTCACCTATTGTGCTTCAGCTTTATTGTACAAGCTTGCTTATTTGATTTTCTCTGGGAAAAAGAAACCCGAAAAAAGCGTCGAATTCCAAAGTTTCCCTAATTTTTGATTCCATACTACCAATAGAGAAATGTTGGAATTTGACGCTTTTTTTCGTGTTTAATTTTCAGCGGAAACCAAATAAGCAAGCTTCTGCGCATTTTTTTTTTTCAAATATCTCAAAAACTCATTTGTGCTGATATTGCGCTTTACCTTCTCACGGCGTCAATAGCAATGTGTCAATATTGGAGAATAGAGTGCAAACACTTTGTCAGTGACAAAAACCCATTGGCATGCACAGAGTTTTATCTTTCAGAGACTTTCAGTTTTGAATGCTAACGTCAGATACATACACTTTATCTAATATTGTATGAAATTGGGGGTGGGGAGGATGGACTTGATGAGATAAGGATCAGAATTTAAAAAAAAAAAAAAACAATAATGTCTTAAGTATATTTTTCTTTGTTAGTGCAAGACTTTATAAACAACCTGTACTTAAAAACATAATGTAACATTCATTCAGTTTTGATTTAAAAAAATAATGTATTTCAATGACGCACTTGAAACCAAAAGCAAAGAAATTTTTGAGAACTCAATCTATGCACCCACTGCAACCGACAACAGGTTTCTGGACCTTCTTTGTCGACCTCGTGCACCCTAAAGATTTTTTTAAGCAATATTTTTTCGGTGGAGCTTATCCCTTCCTTTAGTTAGAATGGAGGTGTCACATATTAGTGAACTACGGCGTATTCGGCACTTTTCCTCTATCTTTTACTGGAAACAAAGTGGCATACTAAGTTGGATTTTAATTTATTTAAAAACATTTATTAATTTTCTTATGTAGAAAAGTGAGTAGTAATATATGTGTAATCATTTTTAGATTATTAATATAATACATAATAAAAAAAAAGTCGAAAATAACCTATTTTCTCAATTGGTTTGCAAACAATAAATCAATACAACGCTTCAAAATTGATTTTTTATGTACCTTGTTTCATTGACTTATATGAAAGTAATCCCAATGCTTTCTTTTTTTCTTAAGACGTTTGGATTACGACCAGGTGAAAAGCGACGACTTGAAGACGTAAGCAGTGACGTCATTATGGTAATGAGGACATCACTGTCGAAGAAAGAATTTGCCGAAGCATTGGGAATGAGACCGGAATCTCTATTCGTCAAGCAAATGTTCAACTGCGTTGACAAAGACAAAGATGGACGAATAAGCTTTCAAGAGTTTTTGGATACAGTTGTCTTGTTTTCCAGAGGTTGGTTTCAGTCCCCAGTTAAATTTTTCAAAGCAAATTTTATACAGAATGTAAATATTTCTTTATCTGTGGGCTAATGATTTTGTTAGAGAATGGGACAATTACAACTAAGCTTTCATAAAATACAATACGAATATGATCCATAAGCTAAAGTTACTAAAAAAGCTCGTGAGCTCATGTGCACGAATTGGAAGTAATGGGGAACTAGCCAAACATCACCAATATCGCTGGGCTGAAACAAGATCTGGTAGGGTTGGGCGGAGCTAGTTGAGTAATTTTTCAGTTGAGCAGATATAGCTCCTCAACGGTAAATCTCAATCGATTGTTGTGCAACCTGATGGATTAGTAATGTATCTCTTTTCAAAAGTGTCCGTAGTAACTTGTTGCTAATAGCACACGTTTAAGAACTACAGCTGTCGGAATGCAAAAAGTCAAACTTGCTCAACGTACCCCATAGATGGGGTAAGTTGAGTAAGGTTATGGGGCAAGGTGAGCACTTATAAAGTCTAGCCAAACCATAAGATAAATGATAACTAGAGATGAAATATAATCTCTGTTTGACAATCAACTCTTTATTTATTGTCTTTTAGTGACAAATTAACAAAAATTAAAGTATTTTTTTCCGAATTGACTGAAATGGTTCTGGTTTTCGGATGGGTAGTTCCGGATTTCGTTTTAAAAACTTGGTAAGCCAATCTTTTCCGGCTATCTAATTTGGAGTCCAGGCGGATGGAATTTTAATGCTAAATTTATCAGCATACTCGTAGGCAAGGAGCGAACGTATTTTGGGGAATATCCATAATAGATTGATAACATTTAGAGCAAGTATTTTTTGTATAGCGTCCTCTTGTTGGAAAGAAAAAAACTTGCCTCCGTTTTTCATAACCCATGAATGAATCACCACTTTTAATTTCTTCAAAAATCTCGTCAAAGTCGTCCGTTTAATACCAATTATTTTGCTGCGGCATTCACACTTTTCCCCTCAGCATTGACGGCCCTTGCGGCATTATTCAAGTCATCAGTAGTTTAAGAACGTAGTGTAGTTTTCTTTTTATATCCTAACAAAAGCAAAAAACATATTTGTTTTAAGTCGCGGTGGTCAGTTGAGCAATACTTGCTTAACTAGCCCCAAACCAAAATCTTAAAATAAAAGTGAGATTACGAAAAAATGGAACGAATTATACCCAGAAACTCTATGCATAACAAAAGTACAGTAAATTTATGAAAGAATAAAACTTGCCTGACAGAAAACAGATACCGTAAAGTGGGGCTACTTGGACCCGAAATTTCATACTTTTTGCGAGTTTTACACTGAAGGCTTTGTTAAACCTGTAATGTGAACTGATAACGTTGTTATTACCACTTTTCAGACGTTCTGCTACCACCTAAAGCCTTTTTTTAAACAACAATTTTTACTCTTTATATATATTTTTTCTATTTTTAAAAATTGGGTTCAGGTAGCCCCGCGCTGGGGCTACTTGGACCCACTCAGCAAATCCGTTAGAAAATGCTGTAAAACAAGTGGTGGTATCAAGAAGGACCAATGATTTTGAAAAATAAACTCAAAACGTACATTTTAGCGAGAAAGCTATTTATATAAATTACAAATTATTTATATAAATTAATATAAAATCAATGTATACATAGAAACTTATTTTAGGCAAACATAATTTCATAAATAGAAACATAATCTAACTACAGCTAAAACCAATTGAGATGCTCATTATTTAAACATTAGAAAGAATGAAAACCCCTAAATTTAATGGCTTGGGTGAATTTTTTTTTCTCTGATATTTTTTAATACCTGCCCTTCCGAGCTACTAAATACTACAGGATGCCCAGGCTTGTTTTGTGAACGATCTTTTAATATCCTTTTCAGAGTTGATATACTTAAATCAAAATGGGCTGATACCACTCTCTAAGACATTTCTCCGGAATTAGTTGAATCTGGACACAATTGCAATTTTTCCTCTTGATAATCCGCATTATTTCCTACTTCAATGTACTACTCTTTTACTTTCGGACCCTTTTTTTCCCCAGATCTGCAAAAAACGGGTATAAATAGTAACTAACCTCTTTATTTTAAAAGATTACAAACCTTACTTAACATAATTTAGTGATGAAATGTGACTTGAGGCTGTTTAAATGCTGAGTTCAAGCAGCCCCATTTTAAGGCAACCAGTGCACTTTAACTAACTTGTATTAGTTACTGTGTTAATTATACAGCTATAACCTTAAAACACCGTTATTTTATTAAAAAATTGAATGCAAACATAAAACTATCTTGACCTTGATGATATCAAATGTTTCTATGAACTTACATATGAAAGTTTGCAGACACAAAAAAACAATTGTTAGACAACTTGCAATCATAACCTCAATCAGAAAAGGTGGGAATAGAAAAAACTTTGTTTCATGCCCCAGCCTTTACCTAGTACTGCTACCTGTCATGGATAAAGTTTTTAAACTATACATTGAGTTATATAAGACCAGGACGGATTTTAAAGACTTTTTTCTCATGGGTTCAAGTAGCCTCTGGAGGCTCAAGTAGCCCCACTTTACATTGGATCTCCATCTATCATTCATCACGATCAGTGGGGGACCACCCCACTTATCATTGGACTAATACAGACGAAAACTTGCGGCAAATGACTTTTTTACTTTTTTGTCACAAAATAAATAATGTGCACGTATACTTCACTCATTTGTTGGGCTGCAATTGAAGATCGCGTAATGATCCCATAAACCTTTCTTTCCACCATGTGATGCCTACACGTGTGGTGAATAGTTTTCGAGATATATCGATTGCTCAACGTGCCTCTATGATCAACTAGCCCCGCCCTACCCTACCTCATTTTTGGTGTAAAATCGAACGAGATATCAGCATGTAGTCTCCAGTTTATGACGTCACTTCTGTTTGTTTTTGGTTTTATTACTTCAGGTTTACATTGAAATTTTAACTTCATCACTGGCAGAAATATCTAACCGCAACTTATTTATATGTTCAAAGCAGTTTTTACGAAACACGTCCATTGGAAGCGAAGTAGATTGGCTAAAAGTAGGTGTCATCGCAAGTTTTAATACTTTTACGCCAGCTGCTAATATTGCAGTTGTGTTTAAAGAGTGCAAACTGAATGTACAAAGCACGACCTGAATGTGCAAAGCTAAAAATCGTGTTAATTGATGGGTTGCTGGAAAACTATGTCATTGCTTATTGAAGATTGTACTTTCTATATTGATTGCAATGTTTATGTACGTGTTTTGTATTATGTTAATATTGTGCACTGTTTTTCTGCATTTATAAATTTTCTAACCTTTTAAAGTCTGCATGATGCCGTGGTGGTAATAGGCGGAACTATTCTCATGGCCCGATAAACCTGGTAAGCCACAAAATGGCAGGTGAGGGGGATTCTGAGGTAGCATTGTGTAAATCACAATCTGAATGTGTAAAGCACAATCTAAACATGGAAATCGAGATTTCTATCTTAAATTGATTAAACATTACATAACCATGAAAAGGGCATGTTTTCTTGTATATTACGTTCATCTGGCGTAAACGTTTTTTTTTTTTTTTTTTTTCATTCAACAGGAAAAACGGAAGACAAACTCCGAATCGTATTTGACATGTGCGACGACGATGGCAATGGAGTCATAGACAAACAAGAGCTAACCAAAATGCTTCGCTCATTAGTAGACATAGCGAAAACCAACTCCATGGACGAAATACAAGTCATGGATTTGATTCACGGCATGTTCGCAGCGTCAGGGCTACAAGACAAAGAGGAACTAAACTATGAAGACTTTAAAGTGATGATGAGGGAGTACAAGGGAGACTTCATCGCCATTGGTTTAGATTGCAAAGGTAGGATTATTATATTCAGCCGAGCTTACCCTTCTAGTCTGCATATTTATGAGAAGAATAAGGGTACATTGCTGTTTGGGGCAGTTTACTTTCGAACTTGGCGAAAACAGAAAAACGTTGCTTTCATCGCAGACTACGTTTGCTCTCCACATTCTTAAATTTTAAATGATAATGATATTCTTTTGTTTTAATGACTTGATGCATTTATTTTTACATTATAGCGAAGGTTTTTACAATGTTTAACTTCGTGGATTTCTTTTAACTTTTGAACGGAGCTTTAAATATTGTTTAATGGTCTGTTTATTTGGAAATCTTAAAAAGTGTATCATCGTTAAAAAGTAGTTTCATAAGAACTTCACCAAACATGGCAGAAAATATTAGAGTTGCCACAGAGTTGTAAAGTGTTGTTCAACTGTAGTCAACTAAGACATTGTTAATTTCCTACATTGACAAAAATATTACATCTCCAATGCACCCTTATTCAAGGCTCTAGCCAAATCGTAATCTATTTGTTACATTCAATCCAGGAACAAAAAAGTAAATTGCTTTACATTCATCAGAGATCTATTATATTTGACTTCACCCTTTTTTTTGCTAAAACCAAAAAAAAACCAAATGAAAAAAAAAAAAATGAATAATTGTCTTTCTTAATGAACCCAAAAATAGTAATTTTATTTCTAATAGTTTTTCAATTGTTTACATGCTTTACAAGCTTTAACTGCGCATAATGATAATAAAATGCATGTATTTTTATTTCAGGCGCTAAGCAAAACTTTTTGGATACGTCTACAAATGTCGCCAGGTAAGATCTTGATATGAATAAGTAATTGACAGAATTATCACATATTCTATGGATAATCAATTTAGTTTTGAGAAAAGGTTAACCTTAAATGATAAAATAAACGTTATTAACTGAAAAATTTTGCAAAAACATACTCGTGTTCCTAAACAAACCAATTCTTTTTTTCCCCAGAATGACCAGCTTTCAGATCAGTCGTCCGCCGGAAGATCCGCCAGGCTACTGGAAAAAGAAATATAACCATTTGGCAACATTTCTGGAAGAATATAGGCAACATATCTTTTACTTATTCGTTTTCTATGTCATTACGTGCGTCCTCTTCCTAGAAAGATTTGTTTGTAAGTGTAACACAATAATAGTATTAAATCGCATAGGTTAGTTTCAGTTTTACAATGGGGTTGTTTCCTTCAGTCGAAAGGAGTACTTTTTGTCACTGAAATTGATAGAATAAGCAAAAAAATAACATGGACTCAGAAAATACTTTCATTTTCCCAACAGTTATTTTTAAATTAATTTTTTAAATGTCCGATTTTTCAAACAAGGCGTGGTCTTTATGACATCACAAATGATGCACTATGGCGCATCTTTCTACCGATTTCCACGTTATGATAATGAAGAAGCGAAATACAGTTGCGCTCTACGCTTGCTATCAACCATATCGTTGCCAATACACGTGAGTAAAGATGCGAATTAAATATTTTGGAATGGCAACACTGAATGGCATTTCATCATTTATGATGTCATCAGCAGAAGCTTTTAACGATGAAAGAGCATCGAGTTAAGTAATTTTTTAAAAATATTAAACTTAAAGAAAGGATTTGAAAAATAGTCAGATTCTATGTTTTTAAGCATGCTCTTTCAAAAAAAAAAATACTTTTAAAATTTTGGAAACCATCCCATTGTCGACTTAACAAAGTCCCTAAGTGAATAAATGTTTTTGCAATAAACAGACAGTAAAGGATGGTATTTTATCGTTGTAGTTTACTCGTATTTCGCGGAGCACACAGATTTGCGCCATGTGATGGGTCTGGGAATTGCTGTGACACGAGGATCTGCTGCGGCCCTTTCCTTCTGCTACTCTTTACTCTTGCTCACCATGTGCAGGAATCTGATTACCAAGCTTCGAGAATTGCCTGTGCATCAGTACATTCCTTTGGACTCTCATGTGCAATTCCATAAAGTAGTGGCGCTCACTGCCCTTTTCTTTTCCAGTAAGTATTGAATTCATTCATGAGTTATCTTAATTCTTCAATAATTTCATAACATTGTTTTTTGAACCTTGACATAGCAAGGAATATGGTTATAAGTTTGACGTGTGTATATATCTCTGTATGTCTATGGTATCGTAGCTAATGTCGAATCAACCGATTTCGTGAAATTTTAACCGTTTGAAAGGTGACTTGATCGAGAATGTTCTTTGATAGGTTTGCCAAATCTACTGCCTGCTGGCTATATGGAGCTGACGAAACTAATCCATCTATCCCGTTGTTATTGTTTGAAATGTGACTTGGTTGACACACTGTTCTCAGCCATTGGTGTCCAACCTACGAACCGAGTACCGAACAAGATATCAAAAAATATATAATTTGCCCAGGATTCTATCCTATTATCATTTTTGAAGCACTTAAATTACCAAAGACATCAATTAAAACCCGAATAGGCATTCTTTCTTAATTTTGATTGTGAAATTTTACTCGTACATTTCAAATAAGCATGCCTTTCGAAAGAACGAATTTTTCCGTGTAATATGAATGTTTTTTTGGAATTTCCAAGTTGCATCAAATTGAAATTATAAACATTTTTTAGTCTATTTTAAATAAAGTCTAATCCTTTCACAAGATTGGTGATAGTTTCATTTTTAGCAGCATTGAGAAGAGATAAAATAGAGGGAGTGAAGACTTTCATTTGTGAACGGAAGATCCCCAAGTAACGTGATAGATTTTAAAGAAAAGCATTGGGGAAAAAATCGGGTTTCCTTCGCTAGTTCCACGCAAAACGTGTCAACCATTCGTCGTTGTTGAGGCTCGTGACTTGAAGTCTTTGCCCAAGCTTTTGCTCAGCCAATGATTGGACTTGTTCTTCCTTCCTGCTCTAAGGTTAGCAGACAATCTTTTCTTCTTCTTCGTGCGTTTTGCACAGTTTTGTTTTGATGAGGACTACAATCTAAGTGTTTCGCCTTCCTTACATATGATGTATTTTATTCCACATAGTACAGAATGCATATAAACAGCACATGAAATAATTTACATTACAAAGAAGGGAAAGTACATCCGGAGCGATGGTGGGAGTCGAAACCGCCGTCTCAAGTCTGCTGAGCAATCGCTTGGACCATTCGGCCACAGCAGACAATCGAAGAACGCTCCGTGATTTAAATATTTTATATATTGCCATTTTCTATTTGAAAACAAATGAATTTGTTTTAACACTTTATCAAGGCATTGAAATGAATTTTTATTTTCCACCTTAATTATGCTTTTGCTTCTAGTAGAACTCAATTATGATTATCTTTCATTTTCCTTAAGTTCCCATGTCTTTTAGAAAAATTTAAATATGTTTAAAATTTTTACGTATTGTGACTGACGTGATTCACTTTAATATGAAGTGTGGTTATCCAAATCTCTTTCTTTTTTTTAGTCTTTAATTTAATATTTGTTCTTGTGCGTCTTACTGCTTTCTTCTAACATCAATTTAGACATTTTCAACTTTAAATTGTTTTGAATTTAAACATTTTTTAATTGATAGAGCAGTATTATTTAATTTTATAATTTAAAAATGTATACATGCGTATTATTTAAATGTGTGAGTAAAAATATTTTTGTCTTTCTAGTGATACACACAGTGGGACATTGTATAAATTTTTATCATGTGTCTACGCAGCCCATTGATAACTTGAGGTGCCTAACGAAAGAAGTCCATTTCGAGTAAGTTCGTTTTAAAATTCTATACAAGTGTTTATCTGTAAAACACAAATTTATTAGAAGTAACTAAACTCCCTTCTTGGAGAGCAATTTAGAAAACGAAGTTTTCAAAAGTCATTGAGATATTTTATGCAAGAAAGAGTCAAATAAATTCCTACAACTTAAAACATGAGTTTGCAGATTAGTATTTGAAGTTTAAGAACGTTAACCAGATAAAGTTTTTTTTTTCATGCGATCTAAATCCAAACATTCGGGATCAGCATTAAACTAGAGATTGACATCCAAAAATAATTATAAATTAATGAAGAAAATAAATCAATAAATACAAAAGTCTGTTTAAAATATAATGTACATTTTCTGTGAAAGATCAAAATTGGAAAAATGTCAGCTTCTTACCAGTGATCGAACTTTCGATTTTCCTGATAAAGTACTACTAGAATGTTTACTTTAAGATGTTTATGAACTGTTTTCAAATATATCAAAATACCAAAATTTAGTTCATAGCAACTTCGGAACTATACTAAACACTGTAGGTTTTATGTTTCCCATCAAAGATATAGTAAATTGGTGTATAAGTTAATTTTGCTGTCTAAAGAAACAGTTGTATCCTTTTTACCTTTTGCTAAAAAATTATTGAATTTATCCGCAAAAATCATTAGCAATTTTTAGTCATTGTTTATTTTTCTTCTTCTTTGAAGTAGCTTGGTTACAATTAAAGCCTATTTTTCTGTATATTTTGGGTTAATGTGTTATAGCTTATAATGGTGTTACTATTTTCTTTCAGTTCTGATTTTAAACCAACAATTTCATATTGGTTGTTCCAAACTGTCACAGGTAAAATTCTTCCTTTAAAGTGTCTATTCTCATTTCATTTTATTAAAAACTGTATTTACAATCTTCAACGTTACAAATCAGCTTTCACTTTAGGTGTCTTTGAAGAATAGATGACTCGATCCTATTCAAAACACAGCAAAATTATTTGCGAATATTTACGAGTTGTTGACAACATTGCTAAAATATCCACCAGCAATTTGAAAAAAAAAAAAAAGAAATACACATAAAACACCGTAAGCACAACGGCAAACACTTATTTACGAGCATATACAAATACGATAATTCACTAAGGTAAAAATCACAAATCACAGGCTTCGCAATAACAGAGCTAAAACAGCAAGCTAAACTAACTGAATTTGGAGCGGTTCCTCGTGTATTATTGGAGGAAATCAGTGGTGTACTTATGTTTTTATTTTGGAGGCGGTTCATATATGAAGATTAGCTCCCTCTCACACCCCGTCCTTTTATTTTCTCTTGTAATTTCAGTTTTTTTTTTTTTTTTTTTTTTTTTTTTTTTTTTTTTTTTTTTTTTTTTTTTTTTTGAGAGGGAGAAGAGCAACAGTGCTCTGATATTCTCTTTTTTTTTTTTTCGAGGTGGGTCAAGAACTTCATACTGTCAACCATTGGCTAAACCAAACAATTGTTTTAGGGGAGCACTCTTAAAAAAATTCTTGCTTCTGGGGGGGGGGTACTCTTCCGGAAGTTTTTTGGAATTGTAGTCCTAGGAACGTAGTTTTAGACGGTCTCTGGTGATGCTACGGGGAGGAAAAATTCGTTGGGCCTTCAGCGGAAATTTTTAGAAATTGAAATCCTAAAAAGCCATTGTAGGCTATATTTTTTGATGTTAGTATAAGGAAAGAAATAGAACTTTTTAACGCTGCCCCTGATTGATTTTTTTTTAATGGAGGGAATTCATCACCCCTCCACGCAATTTTTCGAAATTGAAGTTGAAAAAACGCAGTTTCAGACTAACTTCGATGATGTAACGGGCAGGGCGATTTTGGGGCTCTCCCCAAAACCTATTTTAAAAATTAAAGTCCTAAAAAACCAAGTTTTAAAGAGGTATTCAGTGATAATAGGTGGGGGGATTTAAATGCTCTCCACCTTAAATTTTTCGAAGTTGTAGTTTTTTCATTCTCTAATTTCAGGAGCAGTCGGGACCTCGTCCAAATTTTTTTTGTAATTGAAGTCTTAAAAGCGTGACTGTGGACCATATTTGTTAGGGAATCGGCCCTTTTTCGAAATTAAAGCTCCATAAAAGCAATCTAAAACGTTTTTCGAAGCTTTCAGAAAGCAAGGCGTTTGATAATTCTCCCCTGGAAATTTTTCGATATTGAAGCCCTGAAACCGGTGTTTGAGAAGCTTTTTAATGGTTTTAGTGTGTGGAGGGGGGCTTGCGAAGTGTATTATTTTGAAGACAGTCTTATTTTTAGGCCGACTAGGAAAAAGAAAAAAAAAATGGCACGGGGCGGGGGGGGGCTGAAAGAAATGGACGCAATGGAGATGTTGGACGTAATTACCTGATCAATAGTCAGTAACTTTTGAAAAATTTTATCCTAAGGTTCTTCTCAAAAGCAATTCAGATTTTTCCCCGACATTAGCAATCTTTGGAAAGGAAGAATTCGAGAATCCTCTCCTCAAAGGTAAAACGCAATTTCAGGTCTTCTTGGGAGACGTTTAGAGGTAAGGAGCGGTTTTTATGAATCTTTCTCCGAAACTATTCAAAATTGAAAGATTAAAGGCACAATTTCACACTATTTTTGGTAGTCACCTTAGTGAAAGGGTGTTGGTTCGGGGGCCCTACTACAGAAAGGTTTTGAAATTGATGTCAAAAAAACACCTAAATGAATGCGTTTTTTTTTTTTTTTTTTTTGGACATCAATTTCCATCATTACTCCAACCGAAGAATTAAAACTTATTTTAAATTTCTTGCAAGGGACGAAAGTTAAGGTGAGAAACATTTTGAAGACCCTTCTTTTCAAACAGACTAGGAGGAAAGAAAATGGGGGGGGGGTGAAAGAAAGAAAGGGGAACTTAATTTGCTAAGCAGTAAGCTGCATCTGTTTAAAAAAAAATTATTTAAAGATTTCTTTTTTAAAAAATTGAGATTTTTTTCCCAACATTAATTGCTTTCCTTTTTGTTAAAAAAACTTTGCTCTCCCAAGACACGTTCTTTTTTTGAACAAGGGGTGCGGATCCCCTGACTCCTTCTGAAAGACTATTGCCTGGTGCCATCTAACGCGCCGACTCGCGGCAACCTTTGAAGAATTAGAATTTTCTCACGGCATCCTTATATACATATTATTGTTACTATGGACACTTCGCGGCACCCCTCACCTCTTCCTGCGGCACTTAGTTCCGAAATATCTGATCTAACGTATTATAACTATTATTGTCACTGTCATATTTATTTATTCTTCTTCGTCTTCTTTTTTTTTTTTTATTTGGTAGCTAAAAATTTGGAAATTTTTGAGAGCAACTAAAACGAAAAATAACTACCTTTATTTAAATTTTCCTCGAATTTTGGAGGGGTGCCGGACCCCCTCAGCTCCTTCCTTATATACGCAATTGGAGAAAATTGAAAATATTCTAGTAAATTCTAGGGTTTTCTCTCATATTCAAAATGTCTCCAAGTTTGATAACTTTTATTTAATACTCTGTCCTACTCAAATATTTTTCCGAAGTCAATACCTAAAAGCACCATCAGTTTGTACAAATTATTTTTTTAAAAGCATTGATTCTTTTAACCTTATAACGTGGTTTTTCTAGTTTTGAAAAAAAAAAATATTTTCTTTCTCAAAGTTCCCAACTTTTTCTCATTGGGAAAACGGTTCTTAATTGCTCTGAAACGTGTGTACCTACGCAACGCATTTTGCAAAATTGTCCGTGCAGTTCTCATATTCTTAGTTTTCTTGCAATGGATAGTTTTTTGTTCGTTAAAAAATAATATTCACGAGTCGAATAGCATAAATAAGAAATACGTCAAAGAGTTTCGAACGCAATAACAATGCTCGGTGCAGAGAAAAACGTAACTGGATCGCGGAACTCTTAGTGTGAGATTACTAATGTAATTATAGGTGTAATAAAAGGAATAATTTTCTATATGAAAAAGTATAATTGAATTAAGTGTAAGCTTAGTATGCAGGTTCAGTAACACGATACTGCCGTGCTAAGCAGATATCGTATCTTCAAATTTCCTCACTAGGCAAGGACGCCCATAAAGGGGGGCAAGGGGGGCTCAAGACCCCCCCCCTTAGAAATAAGAACTTCCTTGCTTTTAATGCTTTTTCTTTGCAAAAATTAATAAAAATTTCTTTTCCAGCCATTAATGAATAAGTTATTAAAAATGTCAAATTTTAATATCTCTAATCTGTACTGAAATCGGTTTCCATGGGGAAAATATTCTGCTAAACCATGGGGAAAATTTTTGAGCCCCCCCCCCCTTAAAATTTTGCATATGGGCGCTCTTGTCACTAGGTTGTTCTTAGAAACATATTTCACATAAATGTAATGTTTTATAGTAATTTCTGCGTTACAAATAGTTTTTTTCAGAAAACTGAAAAAGTATCATCTGAATCATGTATAATGGAGGAGTAAAACTTTACGAAGCAATATCTCATTTTCAATTCAGCTACAGATGCGACTAGTTTTGGTCAAATAACTTTAAACGTAACTAAAATGTTCTTTTTTTTTTAAGTTTTGAAACTGAAAAATAGTTACGTGAATCAATCAAAACTGCGAATAACAAAGAACGACAACATATAATTTGTTAGTGTATTTATGTTTATTAAGTTTATGTACAAGAGCCGTTTATTTCTCTCTTAGGCGTGACAGGCATACTTCTGTACGCCATTGTGTGCATCGTCTTCATTTTTGCACATCCAAGAATTCGACAGAAAGCCTACAAGTATTTCTGGTCAACTCATAGTCTCTATGTTCTTCTGTATATATTGTGTCTCGTCCACGGATTGGCAAAAATCACTGGGGTGAGTATTTTGCTTATTAATCTGAAATGATATTTTAATACACTTGTTAGATATAGCGTTAAGAAGAAGAAGACAGTGCTTCTAGACCGAGGCCACTGCTCCTAAAAACAAATAGTCAAAGCAGAGATCAACATGGAGCTTTGTTCATTTTTTTACAAGCTATTTCCGCCAAATAAAATACTAAAATTGTCGAATACGTAAGCATTCTACAGGAGAAGATGTTATAATCTCTGAGGAGGAATTTCAAATGTATCAGATCGGATTAAGTTTCAGTGATTCAATGGGCAAGGAATTCTCAGTTGATATCATGGCTGCCTAACACTGAACTTCATTGTGCTTACCACTCAAAAACCTCCATTTCTGATTATCGAACCATTACATCTTCCAAGGGGTTTTAGCATCCATGACAAGGAGATTACATGTTTTCCTTCGTTTTCCGTGTCCGTAAATAGTGACTACGACACGTCAAATATGTCGCTGTCACAAAGTCCTCTAAGTGAATCAATACCTCTAGGGATGTTGAACCAGGGATTGCTTGGCTTCTGGTCTGGATCGAAAAACAGAGCTGACTTCAGAGCCTCATCCAATCGGCTAGACCACAAAGAGTGGTAGGTACGGGGGATCCTGGAGTGTGATACAGTCAAGCCCGCTTATTAGAATATCGTTTTTAAGAATATCCCGCTTAATGTAATACAATTTCAATGCACCAAACCAATGTAATGTGTTATTTCGTTCCCGGTTATTGGAAGATCCCGGTTATAAGAATATTTTTTCGTGGCAAAATGGCTATTCTATTAAGCAGGTTCGACTGTATATGTCTTTCGCTTCAAAGGTGCACCAACACTTCATTTGATAAATGATGACAATGTTTCGGTACCAAGATTTTATTGCCACATTTTGTATATTCATTGATATTTTTTTTCTGTAGCAATAACTCATAACCGCACATATTTGTCTGCCGTTTTTTCTGAGTAAAGACAAGACCTTTAGTTTTCAAGACCTCAGGTTAGGGTGGTCTAGAGTCAAATACGTGGATTCTTTCAAAGTGTTTACTTCTGAAAAATTTTGTTTCGACATCTTGTATTTTCAAATCACAGGAAAAATTGTGAGCATTGAACTATAAGTAGTTCAATGATTGTGAGTGAGAATGTTTGTACCGAATTCTTTGCTTTTTTATTTTCAGACGCCCCGTTTCTGGATCTTTTTTGTGGGGCCTGCTATCATTTTTGCCCTTGACAAAGTAGTTAGTCTACAGACGAAATTTGTGGAGCTTGATATCCTTGATACAGACCTTCTACCTTCAGGTATTCACTTTGGTTAATCAGAACAAATTTTAAACTTCAAAATTTTGCGCTTAGAGTATTTAATGTTTCCTTTTTGTAGTCATTTTAAAGTCATAATAAATTTGCGACGAATTTCATGACATACTTGCCAGGCTGAGAAATCAATTTAACATTGACAAAATGTCACCTTTTTTTTTTTTTTTTTTTTGATCAGTCATTTAAAAAACGAGAAAATAATGAATGACAAAATTGATGTTTTGAAAAGTATTTGAAGACTTTTTGTGTTTTTCTAAAACGTTGCTACACTAAGCCTCTTAAACTGTTTAAACAGAAATATTTAAATTGACCGATTCCAATGCTCCAAACTTTTGGAATGATTTTGATACTTTTATTTGCCGCTGAAATATAGGACCGCTGAAATTTTCCAGCAAAGGATCTGCTATGATCAACTAAACCTTGTGGTGACGAAATGATTTTTGAAGCATGCAATAGTGATAGCTTTGGGACGGTATCAAATGTTAATCAGTCGATAATTTAAGATGGACTGATTAACATCTTAATAAAGCAACAAAAAAAGTAACTTTCTCCTTTAAAATGCAATACTGTGCTTTTTAGCCGCTTATAACTGTTTTTGTTCAAGGATAATTTTTAATTTCTGTTAGCATGTAATTCTCATCTACCTTAATTTCATTTAGTGAATGAGCTCGGACAGTTTTGATCTTTTCACTGAGTTTCAGAGGTCTATGCAAGTCAAATAATAAAAACCTCCTAAAGAAATTTAAAAAAAGAACATTCATTCTAAGTAAATTAGAATGCATGCTTCATAAATATCCAAGAATGATATTGCGCAGAACTTTATAAAAAAATTTATTTCAGGCTACTATTACAATACCCAAGAGCCCTCGCGCCTATTGTTTGGAAACATTAACCAGTTAAATGGGCTTTTGGGGTAGAAGTTTTTATTTAAAACGCTAAATGTACAACTTCAATTGAGTTTACATTGATGTTTTCCAAAACAATTAGACATTTCATGACTTTGGAAGGGTAAAAGTGAACTTGCAAAATTTTAACATTGATTTATCTATATCCCGATTTCGAGATTCATCCTTTCTTTTCCAAGGTTCGAAGTTAAATGCCATAATTTTTAAAAAAAAAGCATCACCACATTGAATTAATTTTTTTAAACAAAACAAAATAATAGACATAATAAAAGGGAAAGTTCTTACAATTACACCATGAATTAACGCTTGGGTAAAATCAATTAAATACGAGGGTAAGTCATTAAATAAGTCACAAAAGTATTGAAAAGATAGTTTTTCATGACAATCACTTGGAAACAATTTTTATTTTTCCACGCGATCTCTTGCAACGTTTATATACTTATCCGATTGTTTTACAAGGAACCCAATTCCAGCTTCATAAAATTCTCTGGGTTGCTGTCTCGCCCACAGTAGGATTGAATATGATGGCGTCAACATCGTCATCATACGCAAGTTGTTTGCCTCCAAGATGTTTTTTCAGTAGATCATACAGATGGAAATTGCTTGTAGCCAAGTCTGGTCTGAGCAGTTGGATGTTGCAGTGCTGTAGTCACCTTGAATAGCTGAAGACAAAGTTCAACCTGAAGTCCTACTGTGGATGACGCAGCAACGCAAAGAATTTTATGCAGCCGAAATTGGGGTTCTGATAAAACGATGGAATTATGCAAAAATAAAAAAAATTCTAAACTACAAAAATTATTTTATAAAATTCCAATTATAATGGTAAATTATTTTGCATTAATCTTTTGTGACTTACTTAATGACTTACCGTCATATGTCTCGAGAAGTCTTGAATTGATTAATGGAACGATTCACTACTATGCAAATACAATTTGCTGAGGTGTCTTGGGTACATTAACGACTGTACACTGACTCGAAAATTTAAGTTGAGTGCAATAAATAACCACTTTTTTTTAGATGTCACCAAAGTGAAGTTTTCTCGTCCTCCTAACTTCAAGTACTTGTCAGGACAGTGGGTGCGACTGAGCTTCACGGCCTTGCTCCCGAACGAGTACCATTCGCTGACGCTGACGTCAGCGCCGCACGAGAACTATCTCTCAGTGCACGTCAAGGCCCAGGGTCCCTGGACCTGGAAGTTGAGGAACTTTTTCGACCCCAACAACATGCAAATCAACGAAGTGCCAAAGGTAAGAAGCAATGAAGTTGCTTCGGCCATTTACTCTTAGTTACTTTTTCAATCGGTGAATAATGAAAGTCCCTCTAATAGCACAACAGGTCATGGTAACGTTACAGGAATGTCACAGCGAGTCGCAATGGTTTCAGTCATAAAGTGCCAAAATTGCAGCGTATTGGATGAGTACCGCTTTGACACATTTGTGACAAGTTTTACGTGACTTTTACTGAGACGTGACAGCAAATTGTTAATTTGTGACCAGTTCACAAACAAACCAGGAAACCATTTGGTAGTGTACTAATTAAAAAAAATGAAGTTAGTAGCAATCGAAAGAGCAATGTAAAAGACGTTTCGGGACGCATGAATTTTTTGCCCGTGTGTCCGCGTTATTAAAATTTGAGGCTTTAAAATCCACCAAAATTTTAAGAAAAGTCGCTAAATTTAGCAAGTTTCAGGGAGAAAGGAAGATATCTTTCACACGATTTGTAGATGGATGCAAACGGTGAAATTGCGTGATCAATTTCTCGCCAAGTCCTTCAATTTGGCAATTTTCATGAAATTTCGGCAAACTTTAGGACCTTATATCTCGATAACGGGCGAACGAGGGTAAATATTTTTTTGATCTGTTTCAACATTTTTTCATTTTTACACTAATTTAGGGATGGTAACTTAGGGATTATTGAAGTAAGCAATTAGCTTTGTACTGTGTAGGCAACATATTTTGTAAGATAAAAAAATAGAAAGAGGATACTATAACCTAAAAATTTGAAGTGGTTCACATTTAACACACAGGGTTAGGAGTCATAGCAAACGACTATTGTTTTCTTGATTCCTGGAATTGGTCCTACAAATTAAATAATAACATATAATTCAAGCACGTTGTTTTTCTCAAAAATCCAAGACGTACTAAACTTTAAGCCCACCTTTTCTCTGTAGACATTTTATAGCCAAAATCGAGAAAAATTCGAAAAATGTTTAAGGGGCCCCAGGAATTTTTAACCTTAAAAATACCGATGTTTTAAAAAAAATGTATGTTATTTTCTCTACTTTTCTGAACAGTTTGGTACCAAACTTTTAATGATCGTCAAAATGCTTTCGAAGATTCCCAGGTGTATCACTCACTGACCAGATTACTTATATATGTCTTTCGTTGCATTTCACAAGTATTAAAAACTGCTCTGAACACTCTTCTTGTTTTCTGCAGATTCCACAGAAAGTTCGCTTAGAAGGTCCTTATGGCGGAGGTAACCAGGACTGGTATAAGTTCGAGGTGGCTGTCATGATAGGAGGAGGCATAGGAGTCACTCCTTATGCTTCTATTCTCAATGATCTCGTCTTTGGCACCTCCACGAATAGGTATTCTGGAGTTGCCTGCAAGAAAGTGAGTTATATTCTTGTGTCCTTTCAAGGTGATTTTTCCGGAAAAGCATTTAAATACAATGGCTTTGTTCTTGGCTTTAGAGCTTTATATTGATTTTGAATGCAAGAAATTACTGCACACAATGTAAGCCCAGAGCAGACAAATACAAGGTGATCCAAAAGTCAAGACCAACTTTAACAATGAATAATTCGAAAACGAATAAATATAAGAAGATGCGGTTTGCACTAAACAGATGGAAAAGAAGTCGGGCTTTGTGTGGCGACGAAACAAAAATAGTTCTGTTTTCTACCAACAGATGACGCTGCAGCTTTTATTTCTGCATAATTCTTATAATAAAGTTTAGCTAAACAGACGTTCTCAACTTTGGACATTTCGATGCGTATTAGCTTCAACAATCATTACCTGCGGCCATTGATCCTTTTTATATCGTTTGTTGCTTTGCATGATCCTAGATCAGAAATCCCACAGCATCATCTGTTGGTGGCAAACAGAACTATTTTTTCGTTTTCGCTATACAAAATCCGGCTTCTTTTCCATCCGCTTCGTGAAAACCGCATCTTTTTATCTTTAATCGTTTTCGAATTATTTATTTTAAAAGTTGGACCTGACTTTTGGATCACCCGGTACATAAATTAAAATATGACTGAAAAATCATTTACAGTTGTAGTAATATAAAAGCTCCAAAAAACAGCTTTAAATAAAGAATAAATGTGACAATCGAAAGTCATATCATCGTTTTAATGCCAAACAACACTATCGACAAAAATGTTGGTTTTAAGGATAATTTACTGCTTTAATTGCTAGAAAAATTAAGTACTTCTTAATTTCGGGTAATTGTAAATGAGATTCAATCGATGTACCTTTAAAACAAGTAAAGCCTCATTAACTAGTTTTATCGTTGTTTTTATAAACGTCGCTTGAGAGACCCAAGTCCTTTTATCGTTATTTTTATAAATACCGCTTGAGAGACGCAAGTTCTTTTTTCAAAGAAAACAGGAAGTGAGGCAGAAGGAAACGGTTCCTTAAAATTGAGGCCCCATAAGAACAGAAGCCCAAGATTTCTCTCTCTCTCGCCTGTTTATGTTCTTCCTTCTTTCTTTGAAAATGTTTCATCCTTTCTCATCAAATTATAATTCGCGACAGTGATAGGATTAAATTTATGTGGGTTTTCCGCATTGCCTTTTTTACTAAAAATGTATCTGATGATAAAAAAGACTAAAAAAAACTGCACGAAATGGGAAACGTCGTATACCATCATAATAATATATTGTGCCTACTATAGTATGGACGTTTTCCATGGAAAAGATGAAAGATCTAGAAGCTTCTTTTATTTCTAGTATTTTTTTTTTTTTAAATATGAAACATAACCATGTTTTATAAGAAAGAAAAAAGTATTTAAGTATTAATATAGATTCTCAACAAAAAATTGTATACTGTTTAAAAATTGTAATTGTGCATTTTTTTTTATTTCGACATTTTTTGCAATATATTTCAATTATTTTATTGATTTATGCGTAAAAACTAAAGCACTGCGCGGATGTTCACATTAAACATCCTGAACATTTCGTCCTGAACACCTTTCCACACCTTTCGTCCTGCACATCTGAAAGCAGCAGCCTGTCTTTTCTGAATTTTTTTCCATTTCAGGTTTATTTCTTGTGGATCTGTCCGTCACATCGCCACTTCGAGTGGTTCATCGACGTATTAAGGGACGTGGAAAGAAAGGACGTCACCAACGTCCTAGAAGTCCACATCTTCATCACGCAGTTCTTCCACAAGTTTGACTTGAGGACCACGATGCTCGTAAGACAATGTCTTTATTAATATTAGTATTTTTTTCCTCACTGTATTAAAAAATTCTACCGAAGCATGCATTTCAAAGAAAAAAAAATTCAATGTTTCACCAAGAAATTAGTTTAATCTATCGAAATTTAGCTGCAACCATCTTGTTAATTATAAGTTTCGTCGATGTAATGGTGCTTTTACAAACTGGTTACCACCAAAAGCACCTTACATTCGTGAAGCAATATGTGCTTCACCATATTAAGTTGCTTCAACCGTATAATCTATTATCTATCTTCAGCTAACCTATAAAAATGAGTAATATTGATTATCTTCCACAGTACATTTGTGAGAACCACTTCCAGAGGATTTCCAACAAGAGCATGTTTACAGGCCTCAGAGCAGTCAATCATTTCGGAAGGCCTGACATGACGTCTTTCTTGAAGTTTGTACAACATCAGCATTCCTACGTAAGTATCATCATTTACAAGCCATAGCTGTTGTGATGGAAAAAATTTTGCTGACAAATAAGTCATGTTCATAATTTAAGAGAGTACGGCTTTGATAAATTTATTGTATTAACTTGTGCAGGCATTTTGTTTTAGGCCTCATGAAAAATTATCAAGCTTTTTTGACATTAATATACGCTGTGCAAAATCGAGCAGAATCTTAATTTTCCAAAATGTTGGAAGTATTTTGCTGATGAAATAGACAGTCAAATGTTGTTGGAAAAAACGAAGAGATTCACTGAAATTTTACTGAATTATTAATATTAGAACTAGTCTTTATGCTGCAGTCAAATAATGTTTCAAATGCATTTCTTCCTCGATACGTAGGATAGTATGATAAGTGAATGAATAGTTAAGTACAATTTTATAATATCTATGTAGTATTAGCTACATCATGAAATTAAAAATGTTGTTGATGAGAGTAAGTAAGAAAAATCCGGGGAAGAACTGGTTTTACCTCAGAGTTTCATTTTTTTTCCTTGAGTAAAGTGAGGGAGGGGTCAGAACCAAGTAAAATAATGCGTCTAAACAGTAGCAGTACGCAACTTTTTTGTCGTTTTCTGTTTGAAATTGTGTAGAGCGAAGTTACTGTTGCCTTTTCATCAAATGAAAACCTTTTGAAACGTTATTTTTTAAGACAAATTATGAACTGGTAACTCAGTGGTCGATCAACTCTACCGACTTCTAACTTTTCTCTGTCATCATAAACTGTGTCTAAAACTGAAATTTTCTTGCAGGTCAGCAAAGTAGGAGTCTTCAGCTGCGGTCCCTCCGCACTGACCAAGAGCATCAGTGCAGCTTGCGAAACAGTCAACAACCACAGGAAGTTGCCTTACTTCCTGCACCATTTCGAAAACTTTTGAATCAAAACGAAGCTGACGATCAAGTTAGCTGTTCAGTGCCTTAGATGTGATCGTGTCGCCAAATTTTACCAAATGTCTCACTGCTGGATTATATTAAAACAAAAAGAAAAAGAGCGCGAAGATTCAAACGGTAGTCCACATGGATTGAACGCGTGTTCTTTTACTGTCCGTACCACAGTGATATGTGACTATTGAAAAGCCAGAGATTATAACCAGTGCGTGTGTGTCCTAGACTGGATGGAGGTTAGCGTGTGTGTGTGCGAGATACTCTTTTGCTGCTACTGGTGATACTTGAAGTTAAATTTCTTCACACAGAAGAAATATTTGTTCCTCTAAGTATTTTGATTTGAACTTATGTAGCGAATAGGTCCATCTTCGAATTTAGTGTTGACTTTGTTAAAGTAATACTTGTTATTTATTGCTGTATTTAACTCGCTCCGTGACTTCAGTGTTTTTATGATTGATATGTATATGAACTAAGAGGATTTTTCTGTTTGAATTGTTTTACAAGTTTTGTATCTTCGTGAGAGCTTCCGCCTCCGATATTCAAAGTTAAGAAACTTACGCATCATGAACTACGAGTCAAATGTCTGACTTGCTCGTTTCTATCGAATTCTACCTGGAAAAAAATGATTTTATGGAAATGTACAAGTTGAAAATAAATATATTTCAATTTATACTTTGCCCTACTAAATCTGAACATAAAATATGTGTGCTGAATAGTTTCGCTATCCAAATTTATTTTATCAAAATGATATTCTTTCAACAATTCCTTTAACAAGTCCATCCATCGTTTTAATCAACAGGCGATTAAAAGAGTCACCAGTGTTTCCCCTTTTAGCAAGGTAATCCCAAAAACCCATGAATTTCGTCACCGAAATTTCAACCTAAAAAAGTCAAGAAACCTCCTTCTCCTATTTGATTCCCAGAAGAATCTATCCTACTTTGCTACTAAAGTAGTTAGCACCACAAACCATCTCGAATGAAATACTTTGTATCGTATCAGACGACACCAAAGTAACAGTGAAACTCTGATTGTATGACACGCAAACAAAAGTATTTAGAACATTATTAAAATTTATTGTAGACAGTCTAACAAAAGTAATTTAAAAATTCCATTGTTATTGCTAATTAATTCATGTCCATTATTATTAAAGCAATAAATGTTGCTCCTTTCCCCTACCCTTTCATCCTGTCAGTTTCCCCTCCTCCCTCTTCACCAATTCCGTTTCCATTTTTACTACCAGCAGCTGTTCTACCCTATAAAACCAATGGACAACGGTAGGTCGGATGCAATGTATATAGTTTTGTACCTGGAAAAAAGTAAGCAACATTCAAATGATGGTAATGCCTAAAGTTTCGCTGACAACACCTATCCGCGTACGTTATTGACTGCTTATAAATTTCATTTGCAATCAAAAGCACAAGCCATGTGATAATAGAACACAAATTTTATTTCGAAACTAGCTGTGTCGCCTGGCTTTGCACGGTCTACCTCGAAAATAAAAGGTATGTCAAGTGACGCGTGTTCAACAATCACGCTTGAACGGGAAAAAAAATCAGTAAAATTTTGCGGCAGATTCCGGAAAAAGGAAACATTTTAAACCTTCCGATTACAGGAAAAACCTCAAAACTAAACCCAGAATTTTATTTGTTTATATTCGAAAAAAAATGGCAACAGATCTTTCTTCTCAATGATTTTCTTCAGGCTACAAATTTCAATAAAAGCACTGTTACGGAAAATTGAGATGAAGCACTGAATAGGTCAACAAAATTTTTTTTTTCTGTGTTGCTGTTTTAATGCGTGAATTCTGATACTACCCAACGAAAAACCCTAAAATATCCATCCATAGCTTTTAAAGTTTGTTTTTGTCTGTTTTACGTTTATAAGTATGTTTTTTAAAGATTTTAACTGATTAGCATAGGAAAAAAAATAATAGAGTTTTGAATCTGCTTTTTGTAAATTTATCTTCTGCTCATTAGGGAGGTAACTAGGTCATTTTCAAACAGAGGCAAGACCTCGTTTTGACACCCCTACCCCTCTTAAAATAAAAGAAAATATTCTTGGAGAACTTTGATAGCGTCAACACCAGGATAAAGCAGAGCTTCTAGGTTCCCGATTAAAACAGTGGAATTTGCTTGAAAATGATGTGAAAATAACTGATCAAAGAGATTGTCAGAAATTCTGTACCTCAGAGCCAGATGGACGTCAGTCCAAAAATAGCGATTTCCTGTTTATTAGTGCATTAGATGTAGAAGCCTATTCTCCATTGAGCCATGTGAACGTAATTCTTTTTTTTTTTTTTTTTTAAATCCATTTTATTTTTTACCAGGGTTTAAAGAGCGCTCGTCCCATCCTTTGCATGTGACAAAAAACAGTTTTTTCTCTCTACTGCAAAATTATCACAATGTGACTTTCCTTCCTCTGGCTCTGAGGTATAGAATTGTGTTTGAGTTCTTTCACCTAAGAAGATGGATTTTGTTACTGTAATAACATGTAGGGTTTGTTCGAGGACATTGCAATACCATGCATATTTTCTGACTGGCGACTTTTCATCAATGGCTCTTCAAAGAGCTTAAAAGCAGCCTTTCTTCGCAACGGAAACCAATAACCCAGTCTTCCCTTAGCAGATTCTGTAATGCGCAAGGAAAGTTACGATAGTGTTAAAATGGTACTGGAGAAATTAAAATATACTGAATATAATTGGCCCGGTAATAGGAGATTTCAAGTTGTTTTTCTGGTGAGAATCCAAGGCGGTGTCACCTTTGCTTATGGGATAGTAGAGCAGATTCAGTACATTACCAACAGCGTATATGGCCTGATCGAGTCGAATCTCAGATAGGGAAACATAATGTCAAATCGGAACCAAATGTAAATCCTAAGAATGTATTGATGGCACCTTTACATATAAAATTAGGCCTAATGAAGCAATTTGAAAACTCTGGATCACAATTCTAAAGCTTTTGAATATTTTTCGAAACTATTTCCCAAATTATCTGAAGCTAAAATTAAATCGAGTATTTTCGTTGGACCACAAAAAAAAAGGACCCGGAATGAGTTCACACAATAGGGAAGTTTTTGATTTTTCAATTTTATTTTTATATGATAGAGTAACATGTATGAACATCATAGGTGAAAAAATTTTTGCGATACGATAAGTAGTTTTTTTAAATTAATTTTTAAAGTTCAAGCGATTGTGACGTCAAATGGCACAGGAAGTGACGTCATGCGCTCTTCCGCCGCGGGAGAAGCCGAAGGACGTGCAGTTGGCTTCGAGACGAAACTTAAGGCTTACCTCCTCGCATTTAACTCTTCGCGTTTCTTGAACATTGAACCTCTCATCCTCTCGGAAATATTCGAATACCATCATTGATGTTACTTTAGGAAGATTATTAGATTGTGCTTTAACGAATCCGGCCTCCATAGTGTGTTTAAAAGGATTATTGAATTTCTAAAAAATAAAAATATCAGCGCGCTCAAAATGGCCGTAACGAAAACAAGGGATCTTCAAGGGCCCATTAGTGAGTGCCCTGTGACGTAAGCTCGTGACGTTTCAGAAGAGCGCACTTTTTCGCGTGGATTTTTAAAAATTCATTGAAAATCAATTACGGTGTTTTAAAATTCGGCGATGGTGAATTTTTTAGTTTTGAGGGTCAATTAACAATATTCAATAGTCAAAATATGAACATTTAATAGGTTGCAACTTCTCTATTACTCAATCCGAATGAAAAACAAGCTTGGGGAAGTCTTAAAGCAATAGCGAATGGTTTTCTCGGAAACAACAGAGCTAACAACCATCAAGAATTGATTGAAAACATGCTTGAAAGCTTTAAAATTATGGACTGTAGACTGTCTCATATATTTCACTTGCTAGTTATGCTACATGCTCAGGCTCACCTGCCTGGACCAATATAAAGATAATATCGGTACCTACTCAGAGGAGCAAGGAGAGCCTTTTTTCCCAAGGATAGACTTTGAAAATCGTTACCAAGGTCAGTGTTATGAGAATATGATGGGAGATTATATTTGGGGTTTAACTCAGGGGAGACAGTCCATACAAACAAAACAAAATCACCAAAACTATTAATTTTTGAGCTTGTGTTTTTTTTTTTTTTTACGTTTATGTGCTATTTAAATTTATTGTATTATTTTTAAATTAAAAGCACTAAAATTCAGCAAAAAATGTTCTACTTGAGTCGTAAAAAAAAAAAAAAAAAAAAAAATCCTGTATTTCACTTTCGAATTAAAAAAATTCCTCTAGTTTCTACCAACCAAACTTTGATCAAAATAATTATTTTTTCCTTCCCCCCATTAGAAACATAAAACAAACCACAATTTAACACTCAGAAACCAGGAACAAAATTCGTGTCGACCAATTATTTGAAGGGAGTAAAGCCTTTGAAAAATAGGGATTTTATGTCGAAATCTAAGTATCCTGATTAATAGAATTTTAATGGATATCTTAGCTAATTGTCATTGGAAGATTGTGTTAAATAGCCAAACATAAAGACGAAAAATTACGAATTCATCGATACCTGGTTCTATGGTCAGTTTACTGCAGTTCGGGAGAAGTAATTCGGACAGAGATAGGTACATACGCTCAGTTTTTAATTATGTAAGATAAAACATTTTCAACTCTTCCAAAGCATTACAAATGTTTTACCTTCAAAACGGATCTTACTAACGTAGTTTTTAAAAGTTTCAAAAGACATAGAAGTGTGTCAGCAAAATCGTCAATATATATTTTGCATTCTGACAGTGACAAAACTGTCAGTCGTAATAAATTATTGCTATAGTTACCAAATTAACAGCAGGGAATTGTCTGTTTAAATGATAAGTTACGGTTCTCTGGATAAAAGAAAAAATTTCAATGATTCAACATGAAGCGTATTTTATGAATCAATATTATAGAACCAAAGACGTGTGCTTAAAGTTTGTGAAGAACTTTTTGTCGCTGTCGTGATGAATGTAAACCTACCACTTCATTTATGAAATCAAAATCTGAAATTCTCCATGGCCAGATATAGGCTGTTTTTAAATATGCATACGATGATTTTTTTTTTTTTTAGAGGTGAAGTCAAATATGTCAATTCAGGAAGTTTGCTTACTTTCTAATAAAATTTCTTGATGAAAATGATTTTGTTAATGATTCTTCGTTCAGCAATTGCAATTTTATTCAAAAGTTACTATTAGGCCGTGGGAGAAGGCATAAAAGGTGCCTTAGAAACATGATTTCGTTTGCCAATTTCAAGGACAACAAAAAGTAATATTTTTCTGAGTCTTGAAAGCCTACAGATGAAAAAATTCCAATGCTCCCAAAAAAAAAAAATACTGTTTCATAATTTTTTTATAGACCATTAGAGGTACCTGAACACAAGTGAAAATGACTTGCAAAGGGCGGACAAATTTTAAATACATCAAAAACAGTAGCGGATTTTAGGGTTGGGGGCAGGGGGCCCATGTCCCATACCCCAAAAGGATGAATTAATTTCACTATTTTATTTATTATTTTTTAATTGACCTTTCTTTCTTCTTTGATGGAATCAATTATTCACTTTTTTTTTTAATGTATAGGCGCACCTAAAAGAGTCATTTTGATCCAGGAACCTATTTGCGAAATAATAGATTTCTTTTTCAGCTTATAAATAATGCAAAATGAAAGAAATCATGATAGTTTCTTGGATAAACCATGATTTTTAATGGGAACGGCATGTAATATCAATATGTTGTCTCAACTGTATCATGGCTTTAAGAACAAATCAGCAACTGTTTTGAAATTCACACAGAAATAGTTTCTGAATTCTTCAGTAAAACTTATATGTTATGAAGTTATGATTTTCTTTATAAATTAATTTAAAAAAAAACTTAAGTGAGATATGGGTTTATTTAATAACCTTGCCTTCGTGTTATAATCATTATGACAATGTTCCTAAGTAAAGCCGCACATTGTCTAGCATCTCGGTGACATTATATTGGGTTTAGGACTCGCTAAATGGCTTGAAACGTTAAAGATGTTTTCCGTCCACATTAAAAGTATATCGGTACATAATATTCACACACAACACATGTTCTTAGAAGTAGATTCATTGACCTGAAGGAATCCTAAAAATAAATAAATAAATAAATAAATAAACACGCACATTCAAAAATAAAGTCATTAAAACTTTGTTATGAAACATCGAAGGCGGTATCGGGGTTTGGGAGGGAAGGCTATTAAATTATTAAATTCCCCGTGCCCCCTCCAAAACATTTTTCTGTATCTGCCCCTGATCAAAAGTATTATTCATGTACATTTAAAAAATTACGCATGTAAGTTAAAAACATTATGCATGTGTATCAAAAGGGTTTTTTTTTTTTTTTTTTTTTTTTTTTCAAGAATAAACATTTTATTTTGAAGTATCATCGTCAGACTCCCTGACTTCATCTATCCAGTTTTCATATATAGAGTTATTTTCTTTCTGAGAGTTTACGCAGCTACTGCTACTAGAGCAAAATTATGTGCATGAACAATGGGGTCGTTTCCAAAATCTTAAAAGTTTTTTTTTTTTTTTTTCATAAAGAGCATGCTTAAAAACATAGAATCTGACCGTTTTTAAATAATTTCTTTAAGTTTAATATTTTTAAAAAATTACTTAAATCGGTATGCTTTTATTGTTTATACTTCTGCCGATGAAATCACAAATGATGAAATGCCATTCAGTGTTGCCATTCACGGGTCCAAAATATTTAATTCGCATCTTTACTCACGTGTATTGGCAACGATATGGTTGGTAGCAAGCGTAGAGCGCAATTTAAATTCGCTGCTTGATTATCATAACGTGGAAACGTAGTAGAAAGATGCGGCAAAGTGCATCATTTGTGACGTCATAAAGACCACGCCTTGTTTGAAAAATCGGACATTTAAAAAAAACTGTTGGGAAAATGAAAGTATTTTCTGGGTCCATGTTTTTTTTTTTTTTTTTTTTTTTGCTCATTCTATCCATTTCAATGACTAAAAGTAGTACTTTTGACTGAAGGAAACCACCCCATTTTACATCTTGCATGTACATCTTTTCGAAGAACACCGAATTTTCACGCATGCACAGAAGACTAGTTTTGTACATTATCTGGTGCAATAGGAATAGTGCTCCTTTGTATTTCAATGCTGACTGAATTTATAATCCATAAAACGTTCTGATGAACTGGGAGCATTGATTAAATCAGTGGAGCTCAACCAGCAGCCCGCGGACCAAATGTGGCTCTTGAAGCTGACACATGTGGTCCGTCGTTGTGTTCAGTGTTACAAAACGAAAAATATATTTTAAAACCTTCCAAAACTACTAATCATCTTTTTTTGGTGTTCTGAACCTTGAAGCCAAATAGTAATAAATTGATTTATAAAATACAGATGCAATAAAGTAAGTATGCAGTAGTGACGACAGCAATTTTTGTTTGTAATTGTCTTTCCTCTCCCTTGCTTTCCCATGCTATCTAGAAAAATTTAAATTATATATGTAAATTTTATATTTGTTCTGGCCCGCGAAATTTCTGTTGAGTCGTGCCCCGCGGGTAAAAAAAAAGTTATTCATCACTGGATTAAATTATTCAAGCATCGGCAATGAATATTTGCTTGATAGTTAGTGAACAAACAAGGGGATAGGATAGGAGTCAAAGTCAGGAATTGGTCTTTTTTTCCTCCAACTTCGGAGCCTTGGGGAAAAAAACAGTTGCTCTTTAAACTCATTTCATTTCGATTCAGTTATATTTATCTCTGACTAGTTAATGTTAAGTCCGCGAGATTTGGAATTTCTATGTTTATTAATAACATTTTTTTCCCATTTCTTCTCACCAAAAACATAGAATGTATTCGGAATCTGCACAATTTTTCAATTTTTGGTTCCAAAAAAATTTTTTGTTAATGTTATAAAAAAATCAATTGTCGAAAAAATGCCCTTAAAATAGCTAATAAAATAATATTTTATAAAAATTTTCTTCATCAAGATCTTTTTTCAGCGAAGTTTTTTCTTAAACAAATCCGCTTTTAAGTTCGCAATTTATATTTGCCTTAAGTTCATCCGTAAGTGCTAATATTAAGTTTTTTGAACTGTTCAAAATTGAAAACAAAACGAGCTGATGTGTGCATCACATGATTTTCTTTTACTTCAATTTAATGTCATTTCCCCATTACTGGCAATTTTAATGTGATTCAATAGTTTACTCTCTAAATATCACCAACAGTGGAAAATTGAAATCAGATTTTTAAAAAAAATCGCCAAATTTGTCGCCAAGTTGGTGACAAAACTTGGTGACCAAAAGACTTGCGATATATCGCCAAGTGTCCGCCAAATTATAACACCACTTGGGTTGACATCGAAATTAACAATGATTTCCCCCAAAAAGGGGCAAAAGACCCCTTTAGAAACACCCGAATGCAACCAAAAGGGGAGGTGCACAACTAGATCCCACTAGGAGTCTACGTAATAAATTTCAACTTTCTAGGACATACCGTTCTTGAGTTATGCAACATACATACGCACATACGTACATACAGACGTCACGAGAAAACTCGTTGTAATTAACTCGGGAATTGTCAAAATGGATATTTCACGTGTCTATACGTTCTTAGGCACTTATCTACGTGTGGTCCGAGGCAAAAAAAAAAACTTACTTCCTTTTACAAAAAGAAAGTATTGTATTAGCAAAAAAATTTTCACTCAAAAATCGACCTTAATTTCCATTTCACTCACACCAGAATGAATGTTCAGTTATTTTTTTGACTCGCTCACAAGTGGATAAGTGCCTAAGAACGTATAGACACGTGAAATATCCATTTTGACGATTCCCCAGTTAATTACAACGAGTTTTCTCGTGACGTCTGTATGTAGGTATGTATGAATGTGCGTATATGCGTATGTATGTCGCATAACTCAAGAACGGTATGTCCTAGAATGTTGGAATTTGGTACGTAGACGCCTAGTGGGATCTAGTTGTGCACCTCCCCTTTTGGTTGCATTCGGGTGTTTCTAAAGGGGTCTTTTGCCCCTTTTTGGCGGGAAATCATTGTTAATTTCGATGTAAACTCAAGTGGCGTTATAATTTGGCGGACACTTAGCGATATATCGCCAGTAAATTTGGCGGTTTTTTTTATTCAAATTTGATTTTAATTTCGCCACTGTTGGTGATAAATAGAGAGTAAACTATTGAATCACATTAACATTGCCAATAATGGGAAAATGACATTAAATTGGAGTAAAAGGAAATCATGTGATGCACACATCCGCTCGTTTAAACATGTATTCGCAACTCCAGCGCTCGAATACGCCATTTTGCGATGATTTACAAAATCGAAGAAAAAGGTAAAACATTGCGTTCCACGTGTGCCTGTTGGTAAACATAAGCAGTTTGTTATGAGTATTTATTAACGCATTCGATGTGTCTTAGATTGCTTTCAGCAACAGAAATTGTTTCGTCCTTTAACGGTATTCTCGAGCTTCTCAAAATAATGTTAGTTTTCATTATTTCCCTCTAAAAAGTGAGTTGATTGTCACAAATGGCGAAAGTGTAAACACAAGAAAACTCTGAATTAACAAACTTCGCATTTGCGTAAAATTATCAACAAATATGCTCGTCCGTTTGATGATGATTTTTTTATACCAGTTTTTTACGTTTACCCGTTATACCAGTTTTTTTTTTAATTGTTATGTGTGAGTTTGTAAGAATATGTGTTATTTTTTTTTTTTTTTTTTGAGCAATCACGATTGCTTATTGTTCTCATTTGACTGTTTTGAATTCCTATCATTTTATTTTCCCACCAACACCCTCTGCCAGCACCACCGTCGCGTCGACCGGCCTCGCGATGCTGCTCCTCTTGCGAAAACTGTCTCCAGTTTGCGTCCATATCCTACACACACACATACTCACACTCATGCCTGCGCACAGACACAAACACACACTTCTACACACGTACACATACACACACTCATGCCTGTACACAGACACAAACACATATGCCTACATAGACACACACACACACACACACGAACGCCTACACACACACGCGCGTACACACACACACGCACCCACACACAGGCGCCTTCACAAACACACACACACATACACACATTCATACACACAGACGCTCGTGATTGCGAAAAACATAATTTGAATTCAAAATGCTAAAAATTCAAATTAATATATATATATATATATATATATATATATATATATATATATATATATATATATATAGAGAGAGAGAGAGAGAGAGAGAGAGAGGGAGGGAGAGAGAGAGAGAGAGAGAGAGAGAGAGAGAGAGAGAGAGAGAGAGAGAGAGAGAGAAGAAGGATTTGATGACATCATTAGCTGAAAAATTAGTGCTTTCATCTCCGCCTAGTTTAAAAATAATTAATTTACTTAATCTTATTTTACTGCAGCATTTAGTTGGAATGTACAGTATGAAAAATATTTTCTTGAATATATTATCGTAGAACGAAATGAAAAATGTTTAACGATGAGAATTTTTATCGCCAAAATAGTGCCAAATAGTTTGTTAACTACCTTAATAGTTTGTATTACCTTAACATCCATTTATGATAAAATGCATAAAAACCAAACAAGAATTTAGTTCTGATTGACTAACCTGAATATTAGGGTGGTCCTTATTTTTGAAGTTGCAGATATTTTACGCGACGCCCCCTCAATTTGTTCCATTATGCAAATAAATGATCCCTGCAAAATTTAAAGTCAATCCATGAATATTAACACGTGCCCCTAGGGCCCCCTTTTTTGAGTTTCGAAGAAAAAATTGCGGATTTTCTTATTTCTGTGTAAAAATAATTCTAACGTTTTATATTTAAAGTAATTTTGAACCTCAATAGGTACTGCTACTTCCAGACCGACCATTCTCTCACCTTCATTCTGTAAAATTTAATATGTTACAGAGGGTACATGTACACCAATGGCCTTGGGTCAAGCGTACCGCTCTTCTACGCTTGTTCGAAGCAAGGAGCAGGGGAACGTTTCTTCCCACCAAGATAGACACAAGGGATTCTATAGGCCATTAATGAATGATTTTTGACAGCAACAAATTGCCTCCTCCAGGCTTTGGGGGTGTTGATTTACAAAATTCCCTGTGTATGTAATAGGTGTGGCAAATAGAGTCGCAAGGTTTCAATGCTATAAATATAAGTAATTGCAAATATATTTTAATTCGCTGTTCTTTAGTTATAAACATACCTAATGCTTATACAATTTTTAATTTTTAAAATATAAATTTCGAAAAATCCTCGATTACACCTAACATAAAAATATACTGTATTTTCCATAGCTAAAATATAAATTAAAAAAATATATATATTCAGATCAGAACAATGTAGAAATCAATACTTTAAATTAATTTTCTTCTACTTCAGTACATAGTCCTTTATTATCATCAAATTCTTGCGATTCACAAGATTTAGAAACCGAAATGGATATCTATCATAAACTGTTGAACTTTTGTTTTCTACAGCTGCTCTACCTCAATGCAAAAAAGCTTGATAACTATTGATATCTGCTCGTCTTTCATCATTGTTAGACAAATGCCATATTAGGGATAAAGATGTTGTTCGTTTATTTACAGCCTATATAGATGCAGTAAATTTGAATCCAAATGACCTAGTGATCAATGGTACATTCCTTAAGAGAGCAAGAGAAAATCTTCGAGTGGTAAAATTAAATTTCATGAATTTAAATATAGATTCTGTAGTTATTCACTGGGATACAAAGCTACATCCAGATGTAACTGGAAAAAGAACGCCGACAGGATTACCGTGATAGCTTCCTTGTCGTAATATTGAACAGCTACACGGAATTCCTTAGATATTTCTTCAGTTGCTTATGATATCTTATATGATAGCTCTTTATTACTAACTGTTCTAGCTGTAGTGTTTGATACAACGACTTGCAATACCAATGAATTGTGCATGCAATTTTTAGAGCAAAAACCGAACGGTGATATATTACATTTGGATTGCCAGCATCATGCACTTGAAATCGTACTACAGAGTGTGTCCTTAAAGAAGTTCTTGTCTTTCTTAGTTTTACATCAGATATTCAATTATTTAAGCGCTTCAAAATTTTGTGGAAAGATCGCCATCATTCAGAATTTATAACATTTCAATCAAAATACCCATACCATTTAAATTCTAAAAGACGAAGTTGATGACGTATGATTTATTGTTCGTAAAAAGCGGAATTGAGAAAGATTACAGATAATTCTCATAACTCGTAATAATATTTCCTGGTGAATTTCCTCCTATAGGGATATGTATTCGGCAACCTGAAGCTTATCCCTGAGCCACATAGGTGGCAAAAAGAATTTTTGTTTAAAAATTTTCATATTTAGGAAACAATTTAAATTGACCTTCCATGAAAAGAAAGCCCTTCAATGTTGTTTTACAATGCTGTTTTACAATTAAATGCTGTATGAAGATATGGTTTTTCGCAGCAACCCAATCGAGGCTCCTTTGAAGAATATAATATGTTTGAAAAACTAGCAGCGTACAAAATGACGACAAACATGCAGCAGAAGCACTGATTGGAAAATTTATAAATCACTTATTGTATTTAGGGGATAAACTAGTAGCTTTATCCGTATTGGATGAAAGAATTAACTTTGAAGATTGGAAAACACTAGTCCAAAAAATGCTTGTGATAAGGAAGACGTGTCAGATGACTGTTTAACAAATTTCAGATAACTGTAGATGATTTAGAATACTTTCTTGGTAAAGATCTTCCTCATCATAAAATCAATTACGAGTCAATAAAACTGTTTGATAAGTTAAAAATACTAAAAGATTTTTTCTATTTGATTCTGATTCACGGCAAAATGAAGGAAACTCTATAAAGGGAAGAAAGATCGTTAAAATACTGAAAATTGTGAATGATACAACTGAAAGAGGAGCACAATATTAATCGAAGAATTTCACAGCTAATTTACCGAATATGAGTCACAAAAACAATTTATTTTACAGACCGTCCAAGACTATCGGAAAAAAATACACACTATCGAGATACATTTGGAACAGCGTACGATTAAGGAAAGTTTCTAAAGCATTATTTCATTCTTATTCAACGTAAAATCTTTAGATGATATAAAGTAATTATAAAGATTAATTTTAGTGCTACCTCACTGTAAAAATATTTTGCAAACCTAGGAGAAACGATGTACTGAGTACGAAGTAAAATTTCGAAGATTTGTGAGAAAATTATCAAAAGTGTTAAAGTTCAACGGCCTAGGGGCACGTGTTATTATTGACCGATCGAGTTCAAATTTTGCACACGTTACTTTTTATTATAGTGTCACAAAACTAGGGGGCGTCACTTGTTGAATTCCGAAATTTTTTTTCCCCATATAAATAAGGACCACCCTACTGAATATACATTTGAAAATCCTACAAAAACTTACTCTGCAAGCATTTTTTTTACATGCAACTTACTATTCGTTATGCAACGAATAGTTTGTTAGTAACTAACATATTTCGTTAAACAATAACAATTCAGTTTACTTTTAAACATATAGCACTTAACAAAATTTGACGAACCAACTAATTTGCTTGATCTAGCAGTACTTTACGGGACTGAACCGGAAGTTATTCATTCACTGCAAAATACTGTGGACTGCATAGAATAAATTTTTGACTCATCAATGCGAACATACTCCTTCGTAAAACCAGAAAGAATCCTTGTATTAGTAATGAGAAATCCCAATTTTTCTAGTAATGCACAAAAAGGTGTATTAGTGTCAGGTACTCGAAGTATAACATTTTTCTCAGTAGAACTATCAACTTCTTGCAGTAAAGAATGAAGAATATGTTCAGCAATCTGAACAGAATCTGCATAAAGCGGCGAAACCAACCAATCTCCAGTCACAACTGGCCTAAAGCAACCATAACCAACTACACGGTTTGAAGATAGTGCTACTTTTGTCTTGCAAAATCTCCATGAAAAAAGGTTCTTAACTATGAAAGAGCGGTCATAACCATGAAGATCATGATCGTATTGAACAACACCATTTATCAAATCTTCAGGCGTGAGCGGGATTCCAATCAAATCATCGATTACGATATTAATAACATCAGGTTCGAACAAATATTTTTTGCAGCAGTTAACATTTGTAATATCTTCAGGAATATTCGCTTCCAAATTATCTTCCACAACCTTGCTCTGAGAATTGGTTTTCACTTCGATGGAATTTCCAAATGAACTATAGTTATGTAGTCCTCCTCCACTGAAAGAAGAAATGGTTACTCCACATCTATTAAAGTATTTTTCTTCAACGGGAAATGTACAATCAGTTCTTTCGTAGTAAAGAATTGAGTAGTTTTTACAAAAGCAGAACCCTTTTTGTTTGAATTTGTCAAAATGCTTCACATGCCCACATATACCGATATTTCTGTTCCCAAGGCGCTTTTTCGCAGCATCCCACAATCTACTGCCAATACCGCAACCTCTAAACTCTTCTCGAGTTGCGTAGAGTCCAATAAAACCTCGATCCTCAGTGAGAGCGATACCGACACAAACACCAATCAAAATCTTCTGATTCTCGCCAGTTGGAGACTCAGCAACAAAAAATCCTTCAGGATCGAAGCGAAACCAGGACTGCAGTTCGTCTTCATATCCTATGTAGCGCCCAACAGATTTAGCTATGCCCAGAATTTCATGTAAATCGGAACAAAGAGCATTTCGTACTTGAATATCAGCCATTTTGGAAATACTATAAAATTCTGGCGCAAGAATGCTACAAGAAAGATTCTTCTGAAAAGAGTTATAACAGCTGTGGCCGATAAGCAAATAATCCAATGGGAAATGACGATGATAACTTATCTCTGTTTCTTTCCTCTAGCAATACATCTTTTATTCATGTCATGTCTAGCGATTACATCAGCTGAATAACCAAATCTTAATGCAGCGTGCAGAGTTGATGCTTTAATACTTTTAGATAAGTCAAGTGATAGAAAAGGTATAACATTGTATTCTTCTGAAAAATGAATGCATCCTTTTAAGATCTTAATGCACAGTTCATTCATTTATCTTCAAAAATCCTAATCTAGTTTCCGATGTCTCCAGGTTGCTGCTATGATTATAGGAAGTTTAGACTGAATTGAATTGAGCAAATTAAAAATAAATTAATAAAAGTTTTGATGTATTGCGCTATATGCATTGAGCTAAGTTTTAATCCACAGTTTAATAGTAGAAGTTGCGCAGCAAACATTTAGAAAATAAAGGTGTGGAGTTTAGGAACAGATAAAAAAAGAATTCTATTTCTCTCTGTAGAGCATCTACTATATATTAAAATCTGTTCGCGTCCGTCTGTCTGTCTGTCTGAAGATCGATCTTCTCGAGAACCGCTGTGAATCGAGAGTCAAACGAGATACCGATCAATTCGAAATTTTCTAAAGAAAACAATAGGACCAATCTCGTAATTGTGCGACTTTAATTAGCGAAGATATTAATTAAAACGTTAATTAACATAACGTTATTCAGGAATTTTTATTTCTTTCCTGTTGCCATTTTGCATATGCGTGAGCAAGTAAAATTCTAATAACTGTTTTAAAAGAGATTTTTTTGGCTGCTGTCGAAATCTTAAAACAACGTTTCTATCTAGAAAATTAGCTTAAAATTAGTTTAAAATTGGTTGCTCTATTCGGACATAGCCTTTATTTTATCATCTATCCTTTTTTTTATTTTTTTACATTCAACGTTCTTAACTCTTTTCAGCATATGAAAGTTGTTTCTTTAGCTATGTTTATCGATTGTAGTGTAAGTTTATCATTCACCGGCCTCATATTTTGGTACACTTAGAATATGCGACTAATTATGTTTATTTTTTTGGACTTCTTCCCGTCACATGGATGAGTTTTCGAAGTAATAACGTTAAAGGGATTTTTGCCGAAAATATGCTCTACTGGTGCTTTGCAAACCTTGCATTACGCGTATTTATTTACTCCTTAGCGCTTTAGAAACTGATGTCAGAGTAATACAAAAACATCAATTGGACATCTCTTTAATTTTTAAGTAGCCCGTGCAACGCCGGGCACGCAGCTAGTTGAAGTTATTAAAATTCTTTCAACTGTAAACGTCCTTTTAAAAGTGAAAAACTCAGCTGTCATTTAACTAGATCAATAATATATTTATTACAATTTTAACACAAACATTTTACTCGTCATTAGATGACATCACGAAAGAGGGTCAGGGGAAATACATTGAATTCGGTGTTATTGCTAGGTATATTGTTGCGTTACGTCATAGCGGTTGCTTTGTAAATATCAAGGAACACATAACAACAGTACAAATTCGATTTAACGATTTCCTCAATTTAATGATACATTTCACTGATCCAGATTTGACTGCGTTGAATGTTTATGTTACTCAATTTAATGATACATTTCACTGATCCAGATTGAACTGCATTGAATGTCTATGTCACTCAATTTAATGATACATTTCACTGATCCAGATTTGACTGCATTGAATGTCTATGTTACTCAATTTAATGATATCCTTGATTCAACGACAACTTTTTCCATATCACTTGACAATCGTTAAATTGAGGCTATATTGTAATTACCTTTTTCTCATTTTGCTACTTTTTTACTGCATTTACTGTAATTTCTATACAAGCACTTTCTTCGTCACTAGATGGCACCACGAAAACTTTTTTTGGAAGCAAAATGAGCAAAATTTAAATCCGTGGAGTAGCTATGAATTAAATTGTTGTGTTGGCGTATCAAGAAAAGCAAAGATTATCTATTTTACTTTTTTGCATAAAATCTACACTATTATTTTCATTACTATACACTACACTATACTATAATGCTATATACTACACTATTATTCACTATAATACTATACAGGGTGTCCCAAAAGGTCGTTTACAAACTTAACATGCAAGTCTGTCATATTATGATGAACAAGATTTACATAGGAACATGTGCTTGCAAACGCAATGTTGGCGCACTACATGCACTAAAGTCAGACACTAACGGATACACGACATGTCGCATATCTCTTACACAAAGACGATTTTACACAAAATTTTAGTTTTTATGGAAAGCTTGAAGCAGTTGCTAAAATTTGCGACCCGCCAGCTCTCATAATCACGTTGAAACGACAACGCAGCGATAGGTGCAATCTTGTCAGAATGGATCGTTATTACGACGGTCGGTACTTAGTCGTTGCGACGCGTGTATGGCAGCTAAAGGCAGCAAATTTCAACAACAGCTATTAGCCTTCCTTGACAACTAAAATGTTGCGTAAAATCATTTTTGTGTAATAAATATGCGACATGTGTGCATCCGTTAGTGTCTGACTTTGTGTGTATGTAGTGCGCCAGCATTGTGTTTGCGAACGTATGTTACTATGTAAATCTTGTTAATCATGATATGACAGACCAGCATGTTAAGTTTGTAAACGACCTTTTGGGACACCCTGTATACTACACTATTATTCACTATAATTTATAAACAATATTTTTCTGGTCAGTAGATGGCATTGCAGAAAGTTTTAGGTTACATATGAATTGAAATCGGAGGAGCTGTTGTGCGTTTCACTGGTGCGTTGTTTTATAATGAAAATTAAAAGGTCATTTGGTTCACCTGTATATTTACAAATAATGGATGATGAATTTCTCGCCATTTTGCAATGTTCAGCTCATTTGCTTGTTCATGTTACGGTTTCACGCTATGATAGTTTGGTAATTTACTCGTCCACGTTACGATAATTTGCTTGGTAAAATGTTTTTGAAATTAGAATAAAAAAAGAACAAAATCGAATTTTTGAAAAATTGCTTCGAGGTGCTCCCTCCTATCCTACGAACTAATTCTGTACCAAATTTCATGAAAATCGGTCAAACGGTCTAGGCGTTATGCGCGTTACAGACATCCAGACATCCCGATTTTTCAGCTTTATTATTAGTACTAGTGATACCCGCACGGCTTTGCCCGTAATAGAAAAATTAAAAGGTCTTTTGGTTCACCTGTATATTTACAAATAATGTATGGTGAATTTTCTCGTCAATTGGCTTGTACCCATGTTACAGTTCCACGTTATGATAATTTCGTATCTCGCCAGTTGGCTTGGGCCCATGTTACGGTTCCACGTTATGATGATTTCGTAATTTACTCGTCCATCTCATGATAGTTTTGTTCTTAAAATTGGAATAGAAAAAGAACCACATCGAATTTTCGAAAAACCACTTCGAGATGCACACCCCCATGCTACAAACTAACTCTGTGCCAAATTTCATGAAAATCGGCCGAACGATCTAGGCGCTATGCTCGTCACAGAGATCCAGACATTCAGACATCCTACAGACATCCAAACAGAGAGACTTTCAGCTTTATTATTAGTAAAGAAAGTAAAGATTTTTCTACAGAAGAGCTTACTGAATTACTATGATATCTATGCAAACATTTTCCTCGTCACTAGATGGCACCACGAAACTTGTTTTCGGGGAAAATAATTACTCCCGGTGAAGCTGTTATGAGTTAAAAGGTAGGGTATGTGTTGCACATTAAAATAATTATTTTTCTTTTTTTTTTATTCCTCACAGAAAAATTAAACACTCATTTCAAAGCCATTTCCTCGACGGACACCCACTTATGAATGCGTAAAGGGTAATCCGAGAGGGGGGGGAAACGACAAGTATTCTACTCTTATCTCATCTGTACTGAATACTAGTAAAAACAAGATATATGTGTGGTTAAATTGTTGTACTAAATGCGCTTATTGTTACTATCTGAACCCAATCATAATGGCTGATTGGGGAAGAAAAAAAAATTGAACGGAAAAAAAAAGTTAAAAGGGCTCATGATTTTGCTTCCATTCTTCTACTGGATACTTCTCCTTAATTTTTAAGCGCGTTTTACAAATCAGTAAGGTTTATGAATATAAAAAGGTTTTGAACGAAACTTTTGATTCCTAAATTGATTGAAAATATGCTCTAAGATTTAGTGTCCCCAAATTCCATAATTTTGAAGAAATATTTAAAAATAATTCTATACTTTCGTTTTCGTTCAAAAAATTAAAAATTATGCAGAAAACTTGTGTAAAACATTCCACTCATTTTTACAGAAATGATTTGAAGTAAACAGCTGAAAAGTAGGATAAGTCAATTTTCCACAAATGCGTTTTCCCGTGATGTTTAGGATGACCAACAACCTGAAATACTCAATAGAGTTCCAAAATGGTCCTCTAAATGGGTTTTGAAAAAACATTAAATGTTATTGTAATAACTCGCATGTTTTTGCAGCGACAATTTTTCCTAATTTTTTGCATTTTTACGAAAAAAAAAAAACCCGGATATGATACCTATTTTTGCAGGCTTACGCTCCATTTAAAATCATCACGTCCTCTTTAAAGGTTAATTTTTATTTATGATTTTAGGGTTCTGCCTGCTTCATACAAACTGCGGTAAAGTTTTAAATTTTTAATTAATTCTGAAATGTGTCTGTGACCCAAAACTTTCTGCAGAGAAACTAGCCAGTATTTACTAGTGATTCCGCAACAATATTTAATTTTAAAGATCTTAATAAGTTCTTAAGGTATATTAGGGATATTTATAGTTGGGGATATTCGCTAATTCAAAATATTTTTAGTATTGGAAACATATTAAGACTATATGAACGTTTCACAACTATTGTTCACAACTATTCAGACAGCTGAAATTTCGGAGCGTGTTTCATAAGTGTACTTCATTTTTTTCTCAAACTTTATTGGCTTTTGATATATAGCTGCTTATAAACCATTTGTTACCATCGAATTACCAAAGTTCGGGATGTAGCAACGTACCTTGTTGAGTTGCATAGATCTAAAATACCCTGATGACAGCAAAATTACTTTGAATTTTTAGGGAAAAAACCTGAATAGCGAGAGAAAAAAACTCTTTAAGAGAAAATACAACCCGAGTAATTGAAAGTTTTCTTTAAGAAAAAATTATTTTCTTTCCTCACAATAAAAGGTTAAGTTACCCTCAAATAGATCGCTTCTAATTTCACCTGCGCAGCAACTGATCGACACGGAATCTAAGATTTTGTCCTTGATACTCTAGTCAATACGATGAAAAAATAAACAAACAAACAAAAACTTCCGTCATTGTATGAACAGAATCGATGAGGAAAACGCCGTTTCCTTCTAATGAAAATCCCACTTATTTGACAACTTAATTGAATTAAACACCAGCTTTCAGCGGCTTCTCTGAAAGACTTCGGCACAGTCATTCAGTGTAAGTTTGACCCACACTTTCTCTATCCTCACTTATTCTGTCCCACTCATATTTTAATGGTGTTATTTCACCTATTGCACTTAGTCGAGCAAAAGCAAGCCAAGACCAGTCAAACAAAAAGCACACTTGAACCATCATTTTCTCGAAGCAACTCATTGCACTTTTGACCCCCCTATAACTTCGATGTTCATAAAGCTAGAAGCCTGAATTTTTAGCGACTAAGAGAACTTGTGATAGCGAGTGATATTAGAAAATGTCGTTCAATTTATGCTAATAGTGTACGAGTTATTATTACCAGTTGAAGTTCTTGAATTTTGTCACTGACAGATGAACAGAGGATCATCAAAAATCAAAGGCATTTCTAGCAGTCACACATGAAATTTTTAATACAGTTAGTACCCACTTATTATGTACTGGAAGGAAAAATGAAAACATTCCAAAAAATTCAGTATTTTTGCAGAAGAGTTCTGCTATCAGAATTTTACTCATGAACATTTCTATTCCATCATTAAGAATTAATTTCATTCACCAAGAACAGTGTTTTCTAGATTTCGCAATCTTACATAAGTCCTTTCGGCAGTCAAGCATATTCGTACACCACGGATTAACTTTATCATCATCATCATTTTCAACTGTGTCACGTGACGAATTTGGCATCAGATTGGTGATTCGGGTGCGATTTTGATCACATGGTTGGTCAAAAACGATTGAAGAAAAACTTGATCAGAACGAGAATCGTCCTGGATATACAAGTTCCAGAGAACCCTAATGTTTGAGCTATAATATTCTGTTCAAAAAATTCTTTTTTACAGTTAATATTTTTTAAAGGATAATTAATACAAAAAAAAAAAAAAAAAAGATCTCTTTTTAGGTTAATGGCAATACTATACTGACAAAAATTAGTTAAGTATCGGAGCTTTATTCGGGATTCTAAGACTGAACCTTTTAATGGAAAATAGCTTAAAAGTGAATTAATTACTGCCAAAATGTCTGAACAGTTATAAGAATATCAATTGCACATGGTGATATCAATAGCACAGGGTGTACTATATAAACAAGACACCACATCAATGCCTCAGGGAACACTGGGGTTCAGAGGAACCGTGGTTAAGAAAAGCTCAACTCAAAGATCACGATTCGTTGATTGTACTAGGACGTTGTTTCGAATAGATAAAGCTTCGCTATTATTTTGACATTTATAGCAAAGTTGTCGCAGTCGTTCTGAGCTTACCATGCTCTGTAAGCTTCCTTGACCTACAGACAGAAAGTCTGTAGGTCAAGGAAGACTACAAAGTAGTTGAAAATCTGTGTAAATAAGTCTATACTGTCTAATGTCCCGATAGTAAATATCGAATACAATTTAGAACATTGGACACGATACATAATATCTTTTTCACGCGCCCAACGCACAAAATGAAAAGAAGACAAAGGAAATATTTACTCAAACGCTTACGAGCCCTGTGGAATGTGTGGAAGAAGAACATATGGACAAACAGCAGTGTAACTTTTGTCCACCATTCCCTACCTCTTAGCATGATGCCGTAGAATAACCGTAAGGCACATTCAGAATTTTTAAAGGCAAAATGCTTAGAAAAATGTTTTATACAGTCAGTGAAGATAACCAATAGAGGACTAAAGAGATATACGATAAACGGAAATGGTTAGTGTTACAACTATGAGAAAAACAAGAAGACAGCGGTTTGAACATTTAAGGAGGGTGGAAGAGAAAACTTTTTTCAATCGAAAGATTATCAATCGAAAACCCAAAAATGTCAAGATCAAGAAGAAGATATAGAATTAGGAGGAGAGAACAAGTGGAAGCGGGGGCGCTTTTGGAGCGGTTAACTACAAAAGAAAAGTGACCAGCGGAAAATAATGGTCGAAAATCTCAAAGGAGGTCAGAATTCTACAAGAGCCATAAGGGTGATAAAGATGCCTCATGATAGAGAACAGAAAGCTGTTGATGTTAATGTAACCACGCCGGGGAAGGTCCTGCGTTAGGTGTCAGCCCAACTAAGGATATGTCCAAATAGAGTAACCGGTTGGTTGATTGTGACGTTAGCAGTGAATGGCCCTCAATATGTTTTTATGTACGATCAGCTAATCGGCTGCTCATTATAGAACGCACGTGGTTAGTCGTCGGTTAACCGGTTACTCTATTGGAACAAACCCTAAGAGTTAAAATCACCTTCCTGTGTGAATTTTGAACAGAAGCAGCACTGGTTGGGAAAAAACTCAAGAAACTTCGCTACTTAGCAGAAAAACGAGTAAAGATAGAACTACAGCTCTTTGAACATATAAAGACTAGCTTTCTCTAAACTTCAACGCCTTTACAATCTTTCTGATGCTGGTTTTCCACCAATGTTAAGGAGAAAAATGCAGTCTCTGTTGTCTAATGGGTTATGGTTTTCGTATGGACCATCAGCAGCAGTTTTCCGAATTCATATTACGTCAATAGCGCAAACAACAAATCATAGTCCGCTGATGCAGCTACTTTTACGTAACTTTTGATGCTGGAATAAACAGAATAGCCAATAAACAAAAGGATTTTCAACTCAAAAGAGTGATTATATAAGTAAAACCAGTGATGGTTTTTGAGATTCCCGTTGGATGACATTTTCGGCAAGAACAATGAAAGTTCGATTGTTTTCAAACCTTGGAACCTCTGGAGACAGCAACAGTACGAACAGAAATATTGTGCATGGGTAGAAATGCAACAACAAAAATACCTGCGTGACTTCTCTTATAGGTGTACAAATATAACATACTCGGGCCAGTTTCGTTTTCTATCATATTTAGGTACTAAGATTGCTGCCTCATTGAAAATCTTAAAGAGTGTATTTCACGGATGCAAATCCAAGTGCAAAACAGATGACAAGCAACAGGCTGATCAAGAGGGTCCCAACTTCGGCTAGTTATCGTCTTCAAATCCTAATGAGATCACTTGTCATCTTAAAACTGTGCACACCTCACTTCAAGTAATACTTATTACAAATGCCTACCACTATAATGCATTTTTTAATTTTTTTTATTTCAAGATTAGTGTTTTCAGAATGCATGCAGATGGTAGATTACTAGATAAAACGATATTGTTACACGTTCGATGCAACTTCAAACTTTTTTTCAATGACGACACAGTTCTTGAGAAAAGCACAGGAAATTTATTTGCAGCTATGTACAGGAAATGTAGCTACAACTACTAAATCGATCATCAGCAACTAGCAAATATCAATTAACGCCGTTACTCAACGGTTACACACGTATTTACATCAAAATACGCAAAAACTCAGCGCAAGGCTAATGCACACTTCCAGCAGAACGCTGAAAACGAGACTCCAATGTTAGAAAACAAACACACTCCTCCATTCACAAGACGCCCGGCGTTTTATACCGAGCGAAGAAATGTCTAGAAAATCCCACAAAGTTCTACAAATTTCTCATATTTTCTTTGTATTCCATTCACAAATCTTATCTTTCCGCAATGGAGGGACCATATACTTCATTCGAATGTAAGGGGGTTGTATATTCATTACAAGAAATTATTTACAGGTTACGTTACTAAGACAATTTTAGATGAAAGATAATGGAATAAACGCCAAATTTAGCCCGATTACAACAAATTAATCATAAAAATAATTACTATTTACAGAATTTGTAACAATATCCTTTGCTGCAATCGTGTCATTCATTAAGTTGGTTTCACTTGATGTAAAAAACTGTAGAGCGAAAATTAGAGGGACCGTTTTCAAGCATATAAGATTTAAGTTATCGTTGTCGCAGTCGTTGACAAAACAGAATCCTTTTTACTTGATGATTTTAGTCCAACTTTTTTTCTTTTTTCGCAACAACGAGCTGAACTAGTTTTTATCAACAAGCATTACTGATTGCTGAACTGTCGTCAGCAGGTAAAGAGCAGTAACTGCAAATTTTTCATTTTTCATTCTTTTGCATTTTTGTCATCGATTGTACGTTATCTTTATTGTACAAGCCTGCTTATTTGGCTTCCGCTGAAAAAAAGGCGCGAAAAAGACATCTAATTCTAACATTTCCCAATTGTTAGTAGTGAATCCGAAACGCGTTTCTTCAAATGTCTCGAAAAATCATTTATGTAGATACTGCCGTTTACCTGCACACGGCAGGATAATGATGTTGATGGGCTACTATCTAAGTTGTCGCGGAAATTGTTAATTGCTCTCTCTTTCATTCATAAGCGCATAGCTTTCAAAACACGGAAGGGCGCAAATATTTTCCAAGGAAAAGGACCCCAGAAACTGCTCTCCTTCTTAAGTGCGATTTCTTAAGAGTTTTCAGTTACTTTTGAAAAATTAACTAGGCCTTAGAATCTTCATAAAACTTTAAAATAATATTTGTCATTGTAATGCAAACTTCTACAATACCACTTCCAAAATTCCACTAAAGAAAGGATATCACTTTTGATTTTTTCTTCAGAATTTAATAATTTTAGAGAAATTTTTGCTCTCAGTTAATAATTATAATTCAGTGAAATTATGAATGCACTGCAAAAAAACATTTCAAAATGTCACAGATTATTACCGGGTAACATTCCGTTTTCCCACTATCTTCCTGAGAAAATCAAGCATTTTTGTGAAATAGTTTCCTAAATTGCTACAAGTTTCATGAATGCAGACTCTTTACTAATGTGAAAAATATTTTTAGCTATACTAGTTCGAAAATAGTCTTTTTATTAAGCTTTCAGATACGGCCCTCTCAGATTAACTGAATGAAACTCAAATGAGGATTGAATGCAAACTCTGGTTACTGTACACCTACTAAAATTACAGATAAACAAGCTGCTAGACATTTGCTTACAATTCTGCATTAGCTTTAGGATCATTTGCTAAAATGCTTCAAGAGCTTTCCTCGTAAATCAGGATGTTGTGAATCTATTACTATGAACATATATGCAAGTTTTCGTATGCATGCTTCGTGAACATATATGCAAGGCTCCTGACTTATTTAAAAACCAGAACTAGTCTGAGTAAAAACTTTAAGGTTAGTAAATTTTTTTGAGAAATTGGACAAATCTTAAACTGAGGATCAAAACATAATTTGAGTGATAATTATTAACCTTAAATGCAAGTAAAAAAATAAAACAATCATTTGTAATTACTTCATTATCAGAAAATATTACAGGTTAATATTTGAGCCTGAGTAAAATCTTTAATGACAACTCATAAGTTCAACTCATAAGTACAACTCATAAGTCGCCTCATAAGTTCTCGATTGAGTTAAGATCTGGAAACATAGCTGGCCATTTCAAAGTTTCAACATTGTTGACATGGAACCAAATTTTGCTTCCTTTTACGAAGCAAAGTATTGTATTCACAAAAAAAAAAAAAAAAAATTCACCCCCAAAACGGCCTTAATTTTTATTTTACTCGCTCCCGAAAGAATATTGAATTTTTTTTTCTCAACCCGACCACACGTGGATACATGCCTAAGAACGTATAAACGCCCGAAATATCCATTTTGACGATTCCTGAATTAATTACATCGAGTTTTCTCACGACGTCTGTATGTACGTGTATATGCGCATGTATCTCACATAACTCAAAAACGGTATGTCCTAAAAGGCTGAAATTTGGTACGTAGACTTCTGGTGGGGTATAGTTGTGCACCTCCCCTTAAAACTAGAACATTTTTAGTATTAACACTTCAAATAAAAATTGAGGCCTGCTAGAGTTTATTCATTGATTACTACGAGTGTTTATTCACGAATTAGTTGTTCAGTCATTTACTTATAGATTCAAAAAATAGATAAATTTAATGAACAAAAATATTTAATTAGAAAAAATTAATCATTACTATGGTCCATGAATGGGGTAAAGCGACAAATTTACTACCAAAAATTAAAAGTGTCAATACAAGTTCTAGTATAAAATACTATGTTCTCTCTTAATGCACTGCAATTTCTAAATCTGGACATTATAATTTTTCAGCAGAAGTATTTCATTTCGTCTCACATTGTGTCCTTGTGTAAATAAACACTGCTTTATAGCGTTGATATCCTTACATTAATTTACAGCAACAAAGTTCACTTCAAGTCCATGGTCCACGCATTTCTTTAACCAATCACTTTTAAAGATTTAAATATTTCGCTAAAAAAAGCTGCTGTACGAAAGATCAATTTTAGTTAAAAACAAAAACACTCTAGTAAAGGTCATCAGACTCATGCAACCTTCGACTTTCGGAACTCCATAGTTCTTTTAAAAATCTATTTTGAGCACTCGAGTCCGCCAGACATGAACCTGATAAGATTATTTGAAAACTTTCTTCTCCTATTCATAGATCAATGTCCAAAATTAGGTCTCTTATCAAATAACACAGTTCACACAGAAAGAAAACACCCGCATATCAGTGAGAAAAAGTTTTATCAGTTTTTGGAATAGTATTTTTGATAAATTGTATCAATTTGGTTTAGCGTTTTTCTTTATGTCTAGTATTTCGCCACGTGCTCCTGGTCTTCGACCATCTACAATGGCTCCAGGTGGATTACCAATGACAGAACCCTGCAATGTATCCAATCAAATACCATAAAATGCTGCCACTTAATAGTATTTATAAACCAATTACTGTTGTGAATAAAGGGAGTTCGTCCTAAAGAGAAATATAAAACTTGCCTGCAAAATTTTGAAAAAATACGTTCTGTTGGCGGGAAAAAACCTCCATATATCTATTAAAAATTATTCATTGAGAAAATGCATCGAAACGAATATTTCGTAAGGGAGAAAGTTCCAAAAATGAACCTTAAATATATGCATGCTATCCACAAATATCTATGCGATACAAGGGCGCCCATATAGAGGGGCAAGAGGGGTTCAAGCCCAACTTAGAATTTTAAATTTCCTTGCTTTTATTGCTTTTTTCTTTGCCAAAGTGTACAAACATTTCTTCCTCAGCCGTTAATGAATAAGTTATTAAAAACGTCAAATTTTAATAAACTCTAATCTGCACTGAAATCAGTTTCCATGGAGGAAATATCCTGCTAAACCATGGGGAAAATATTTGAGCCCCTCTCCCCCCGCCTTACAATTTTGCATATGAACGCCCTTGATGCGATACATTTCTTTACACCCAACTTAAGTAGTGCAGAATGAGGATTTACAGGTTAGAGGCTCCTTTAGTACATCACAATCACATTTAAGATAAGAGTTTGAGAAACAGGTATTACGAGGCTCTTTGGGATCTCTATGTCGCGAGGATACCTTGCAAGTCGATAGGGTAAAACCACCACTCAAGTTGTGACAAACTAGAAAATGTATAAGTGATAATTCGATGTAAAACCATATAAACACCAAAAGGCTTACTTAAAATACACCACTAGCTCAGTTATTCCATCCGAGGATTGCAGTTTCGTGCTTTTTAGCACTCATCAGCATGGAATAGGAAACACATGAGCTGGAGGGTAAACACCTCTTAAGGGAGCCAAGAGAACCAAACAAACTGGTAGCTAATTCAGAATTAGCAAACCAGATGAGCGACCGCAGCAATGGTGCGGTTCAATTCAAAGATTGATGGCAAAGCATGGTATTTTGTAGTAAGTTACCACCCTAAGCCAGGGCTAAGGCAGAAATACTTAAAATACACCACCAGCTCAGTTATTCCATTCGAGGACTGCAGTTTCGTGCTTTTTAGCACTCATCAGCCCGGAATAAGAATCACATGAGGTGGAGGCGAAAAACCTCTTAAGGGAGCCAAGAGAGCCAAACTTGCCAAACTAATGCTAAGTATTTCTGCCTCAGCCAAGGCTTAGGGCGGTAACTTACTACAAAATACCATGCTTTGACATCAATCTTTGAGTTGAACCGCACCATTGCTGCGGTCACTCATCTGGTTTGCTAATTCTGCATTAGCTACCAGTTTGTTTGGCTCTCTTGGCTCCCTTAAGAGGTTTTCCGCCTCCAGCTCATGCGATTCCTATTCCGGGCTGATGAGTGCTAAAAAGCACGAAACTGCAGTCCTCGGATGGAATAACTGAGCTGGTGGTGTATCTTAAGTATTTCTGCCTTAGCCCTGGCTTAGGGCGGTAACTTACTACAAAATACCAAAAGGCTTATTCCAGACTGAAGTAAAAGCGCAGTAAAAGTGAATTGATATAACCAAGGAAACAACCGACTGGAAAAGAACTAAACACACAATTGACAATTTTGTGAATATTGTCAACAAATGAAGTTACTCTACTGGAGGAAAAATACCACCTCAGGGAGAGTGTCTTAATAAACTACTACAGGGGTTCCCAAACTTTTTCGATTCGCGGCACCCTTTGTCTTAATACAATACAATTTTGAAAACGAAGTCCTTCTAACGAAATGGATGTGATTTAAATCGCAAAAATGCAAAGATAATCGGGGAACCGATAGACTTCTATCTATCAGTATAGCATAGCAAGAAATTTCCTTTTAGATGGGGCTAACGACATTCCTAGTTTCGCTACTGACATACAATTGATCGTATTCGATTCCTTATACATTAAGTATGAAATCGGACATACGTACGTTGATTGGGGATTCTTGGAATTCACTTAATTAATATTAGTAATAAGAAGTTCTATATAAAAATTGGCAGCATTAATCAGGGGTGCCCCTCCTTCCACACAACGGAAAAATAATCCTCAAAACATCCCCCCCCCCCAAAAAAAAAAAAGTTCAGTGGCGCAATCTGCGCCATGTCTCCCCTACCCCTCCACAACAGGTGGCCATCCCTAGCGCCAATTCTTACTTACAAGTTGATTGTGTTCGTATTTTCTTTTGTTCTGTCTCTTCCTTTTATTTTCAGACAAACTTTATCAAACATCATAGCTCAATAAAGTATCTATCTCTAATATATGGAAAACAATTTAATGAACAGCAGGCATAAGAAAAGTGTAAATTGTCTACGCAAATGATGATTATAAAGAAGGGGAACAAAATGACTTCTTTCCTGATAGAATATGAAGCATATAAATGTCTTGCTCATCAAGGTTGGCATTCTTTTGCATATATTCAAAGGGAAGGAGAAATATCGTTATCACAACGATCGTGTTCACATGTGAAATTCAGTAAAGGCATTCAACAGCCAGTGAAGGATCTTCGATTTTTTCGAGTCGAAGCAAATCAGAAAATGCAGCCCATTGCCCACCTTCCTTTAAATTTTCATACACAACGAGAAAAACAGAAATGGGGAGGATTTTCACCCTCCAGGGCGAAGACCCCGCCTTGCTCCCACTAGCTCTGAAACTAAAAAAAAAAAAATTAATTTGAATTTTGTCATCTTGAATTCAAATTATGTTTTTCGCAATCACTAGTGTGTGTATATGTAAGCGTGTGTGTTTCTGTGTGGTGGGTATGTGTGTGTGTAGGCATGTGTGTTTGTGTCTGTGTGCAGGCATGAATGTGTGGATAGTTGTGTGTATGTGTGTGTGTGGGGTATGTGTATGTGTGTGTAGGCATATGTGTTTGTGTCTGTGTGCAGGCATGAGTGTGTGGGTAGTTGTGTGCATGTGAGTGTGTGTGTGTATGTGTTTGTGCATGTGTGTAGGTGTTTATATGTATATGTGTGTAGGTGCGTATATGTATGCGTGTAAGTGTAGGATATTGACGAAACCTGGAGACGGTTTTCGCTAGAGGTGCAGCATCGTGAGGAGCCGGTCGACGGTGATGCTGTGGAGGGTGGCGGTGGGAAAAATGATAGGACATCAAAAACAGTCAAATGAAAGCAATAAGCAATCGTGATTGCTCAAAAAAAAAAAAAAACATTTTAAAGGTTAAAAATAAGAGTTTAGCTTCTACAGAGATTGAACTAATGTACACCGGCTTGTTCTGGTTTCGCAGAAGAGACTCAAGTCTTGAATGGAACTTCAGGGAAACCAAAATCCAGGTTGATTCAGGTTATGGAAAAAAATTATAATATTGTCACAAGGCTAGTATTTGTTTTTCAGTTTGAATTTACTTTACTGCTCAGGTAACAAACGTGAACAAGAGATTTACAACATTATTAAGAGATTTTTCTTTTTTTTAGAAGAAAGGGAACATTGAATTTAAGGAAGAAAATTCGACTTTTTTTGTGAGAATTTCTGCGAATTACTGAAAACAAATTAATTTATATGCATTGACAATCTTCATCATGTCAGCCAAAAAAAAGGAATCGTAAAAAGGCTGAGAAGGAATAATAAACGAGCTTATGTGTGCACCACATGACTTCCTTTTCGCTCCAATTCAAAGATAATAGTGCATCGGAGAGAGCAAAAAACTTGAAATATTTTCATCCCAAGCCTGTTGCGAACCGAAGCAAAGAAAACGTTTTATACAGATATATTTTCACAATATTGGCAGTTTTAGTGTGATTCAATGGTTAACTCTCTCAATATGGCCAAATTGAAACCAGATTTAAAAAATAAAAAAAACCACACGAAATTCGTCGCCCAAGTTGACGACAAAACTTGGCGACCAAAAGCTTGGCGATATATTGCCAAGTGTTTGCCAAATTATAGCACCGCTTGAGTTTACATTGAAATTAATGATTTAACCCCAAAAAGGTGTAAAAGACCCCCTTTGGAACATCGGAATGCAACCAAAAGAGAAGGTGCAAAACTAGACCCCACTTGGAGTCTACGTACCAAATTTCAACCTTTTAGGACATACCGTTTTTGAGTTATGCGAGATACATACGCACATACATACGTACATACGGACGCCACGAGAAAACTCGTTGTAATTAACTCGGGGATCGTCAAAATGGATTCTGGTGTCTATACGTTCTTAGGCATGTATCCACGTGTGGTCGGGTCGAAAAAGAAATCAACATTCATTCGGGGGCGAGAAAAATGGAAATTAAGGCCGATTTTTGAGCGAAGTTTTTTTTTGCGAATACAATACTTCCTTTGTTGTAAAAGGAAGTAAAAAGAAATTCGAACATTATATTTTTGAGATTAAATTAAACTATTATTATTTGCTTGACAGGTTGAGTTTCAAAAGAAAAGCTTGCGAAAGCAAATTATTATTATTTTTTTTATTACTCTTTTCTCAGGGTAAAAACTCAAACAGACTCTAGTAGAGCGTAATATAACTAATGGTTATAGTGCTTTCAACTTTATTAGTCATATACATTTCTGATTTTTGTTTTAAATAAAACTAGAAATGGTAAATTTTCTGTTAAATTTTGTTCTTCAAAGATTTAAAAATTTGCAATGTGCAAAAAAAAAAAAAAAAAAAAAAAAAAAAAAAATGAAATTGATGCTTTCAAACTTTAAACAGTAAACTACTTTAATTTGAGAGATTTTATAGTTAGTTTTCTTGCTCAGAGGAAAAAATGGAATTATTTTATTTTACTTTTTTGAAGATTTCAAAATAGAACGCTTTATACCATTTTAGAAACAAACAACATATATGCCTAGAACTCGAGATCATTAAGTACTATTTTATTTCAAAATCTTCGTTTAGCATTACAAGAAAAATAATTATTTGAAATATTTATTAAGTAATATTATAACATATTTTATAATACATGTTGAACATATAAAAAGGGAATACAAAATATAAAATAAAATTTATATAACTAAGTAGCATTTTACTTCTTAGAATACTATTAAAGGCACATATTACATAATGCATAACTGAGTTCAACAGCATAAGAATTTTCAGTATTTAGTCACGTGTTCACAGAAGAAGAAAGAGAAAACTGCTTGCAATGTAAACTTGCATTTTTCAGAAATGCAAAAGTACCTACACATGGCTTATAAAAGCAAACAATGCACACTCCAGAGTTAATGAAGCCAGGGGCAAATCAAACCTATCATTTAGAAAATTGGAGATGAGGGGGCAACCCTGGCTTTGAGGAATTCATGTAAATACATTCATGTGAATGTGATTTCGGTTAGTTTTCGATTAAAAATGTATAGAGCACCGTATTTTCGGGAATAAGCGCCGCGGCGCATACAAGAAAAAAAAGCAAAAAAAAAAAAATTGTTGGTGCGGCGCAAATAACGGGTGCGGCGGATTTAGTCTTTTCTTTTCCAAGGAAAAAAATCCAAGTTTTAAAAAAACGTTGAAAATGCTGCCAACTGATGGCACTACATCGTCCTGCTGTTGAGAGTTAGCACAACATAACGATTACCGTAGAAGTAGTACGTCAAAAAACGTCAGTATTTCAATATTTTTTTCTAACATAAAACAACGTTTTTAATGTTTGCAATTTTCTATTTTGTTTCTGATTTCTATATAAATAACAATGTTACTATATAAACGCTTTTAATAATGATTAATTGATGTCAAACTTCGAAATAAGCAGTAAAAATGCCTTTTTTAAATCAAGTCGGCGAAAAATTATACTTCGACATAATTCTATATGTTTCAAGAACCTTATCCGTTATTGTTCGATATTCAAACGTCGACCTGTGTCGTTTGTACGTCGATCGATATTTTTGTGCTACTTAGGCCAGAGAGTTTGACATTGGTGAGGCATTGAAGAGAAGGGTCCACGTCTCTCGCTCTGGATAACTAACGAATGTCTCCTCCCAAGGTAAGAAAATTATATTTACAGTAAAAAATATATAGTTTCGTTAACTAAAAATATTTCTTTCATTTGCATTTCATTTTAGCTTTCTTTACTACTAATTGTTATTTTAAGTTGTTTAATGTTGGGTTCGGTGCTTATGGCGGGTGCGGCGCTTTACCGGGTACGCGCATACATTAAAAAAAATTTCTCCTTCAGAATATATTTTAACACCGGGTGCGGCGCTTACTCCCGAAAATACGGTACATGCCTTGCTGACCCCTCCCTCCCCTCTCCACCTGGAAAAGTCTAAAATAATGATGGATCTGGTGAACATCATCCATTTTCTACACATTGTAAAAGCATTAAAACCAGTTATATGTTCAACATTTTGAAGTGTCAAAATTTCTGAAATGAACTTTTAAGACTTTTTTTTCAGCGGAAACCAAATAAGCAAACATATGATAGATGACAAAAATGTAAAAAAAGGAAAATAAAAAATTTGCAGTTACTGCCCTTTACTTTTCTAAGGCAGAAAAAAGATTTCAATAGTTTTACAGCATTATTACTTTTCAAGTACCTGCTTACTTTCATATTGGTCACCCTCACATAACTCACCTGAACTTTTGACACAGAAAAAAAAAAAAAAAATCACCAATACCTTTCCCATACAAAAGTTGACATCTTTTTTTCTCCCCAAGCTATTGTTTTATTATTCTATATTGACCTTGATCAGAGAAAAAAACTAAACCCTAAATAACTGAAATGTACCCTTGATTGTTAAATTGTAGTAATTTTGTATGATTAATTTTGTATGTAAATTGTATTTTTGATAAAATTTACATAAAGATTACAGCATTAAAATAAATTTACCGCAAAGAGAAAAAAATGTATTTTTTCTCAATGGGTTTTCCTGGTCCTATGTGTTTTAATATTACTCTTGAAGCAAAAAAAAAATCAAATGTAACAATTACAATCAATTTATAACTATTCTTTAGTGTACATCATCACACATTATCTTAATGCAGAGATATTTTTAATGTATCCCCAAGCTTTTTTCAGGTATTGAAATTCGAAAACACATCTTGAAAGTTTAGTAAAGCAAATTTTCATGCTTTGTAGCTTAAATAAAAATTTTGAAATGTGGATAATATTTTTTTCAAAAATCATCAGTTGGATTTTTTTTTAAGCATTACAGTTGAATGTCCTGTTATTTTTTAATAAAAAAAATACAAACAAACTAAATGTTAAAACCACAACAGTATACATATTTCATTTAACTGCCATCAACTGCTTCAGTCTTGAATAAAAAAAAGTGATTGATTTTTAATGAATTTTTAAATAACCGCTTCACTTCTTAGAAAACTTTCTACCTTTAAAGAAAACTATTAGTAAATATTTGTCCTAAATTAATTACATCAATGCAATTGAGACATTTTTTTGCAAGTTAATAAAGAAATAATTTTTATTTATGACAAATGATTTTATCACGTAAATTTGCATGTTAATATGTTACAAATTGGCGACTTTTTATAAGACATTTGAGTTGATATAACCTAGGGGTTCTCCACCTTTCAGGGTCTACAAAGTAGGCCCCATATGTGGGTAATACAAGTAATACAATCAAAAACTGAAGTGGGTTTGAATAGCTGAAACCAGCTATTAAATAACAGGGGTGTCAACTCCCCTTAGATCAAGGGCCCAACCCCTAACTACCACAAAGACCCCCCCCCCCAAAAAAATGATAGTTGCACCATCAAAATTTGGGGGTGGGGGATTTAAAAAGCTTTTGTTATTTATTTATCCAAATGTACTTATAAATTTATTTTTTATTTAAATTATTTTCTTTTATTTCATCCCGTTAATATTTTATTTAATTTTTTGTTTGTTTTGTGTGTGTGTGTATATGTCATTGGCATAGCACAGAACTTTTCAAATAAAATAATAATAATAATTAAAAATAAATAAATAAATAATAAATACAAAAATTTTAAAAAAAATAATTAAAAAAGAGAGCTAAAAATAAAAAAGGGAAAGAAGGTTGAAAAAAAATTTAGGGAGAATTTGCACCATTGAACTTGGGGAAGATAGGCACCCCTGCCCAGATATAACCAATGAAATGTTGCATTGGTGACTGACTGCCCTACAATATTCCTTTAACTAAATATCAAATTTGTTGAATAGTTAGGAAGAGACAGTGCTTTTAAAGGTATATACTTTTCATGCAACTTTTGAGTAGTGGACATACATTCTAAAATGCATCAAGGGTAAAAGTAAATAAATCACTAATATTTAATTGCTAAGTAATATTTTATCTAGAATAATTTGATTTACTTAATGATAATTTTTATACTAATATTTGATGATGAATTTTTACAAACGAGAAAAATGGCAGAATACCACATTATTATAATTGCAATTCAGCTAGGCAATTATTCAGTTGTGATTTTTAAGTTACATAAATAAGGTGTTATTTTCAACAAAAATGATGAAAAATATGTCAAACACAAATTGTTTGCCTATAACACAGGGAATAAATCCATCATGAAATGCAAAACAAAGTTTCACACCATGTAAATAAACAATGAATACATTATACTTTAGCAGGTAATAAATTAATTTTAGCCAAAAATTGATCCATCTCATTCAAATATTCGCTTTGGTACTTATACATATGACTCACATGCTTGGAATCTTTCCAGCATTTGGCTCGGACATCCACCCCTCTAACTTGCCAATTCTCCATCACTAACTGATTGCCTACAGGATTCCCGACTTTATCGGCTTCAGAGAAAAAGAACAAGGCAGGACATCTGAGAGGGGTGTTGTGAAAATTTTTTGAAGACCTTAGATAATGTTTGGTTGCAACATTATACATGAGCGACATGTGTGATGAAACATACCATTCCAGTACTTTTATCGTAAGGGGATTTTTCGACAAGGCCCTGGGAAATCCAGTTGGTATTCCCTCTATATCTACCGCACTATCGAGAATGACGCCGCTTATTTTCGAAGCAATACTTTGATATTTGTCTTTGAGCTCGCGCATTTTTACGAACATTTCACCCATCAAATATCCCCCGACGGAAAATGCGTGAACAACAATGTTGCCATATTGGTTATTTTCATTCACATAGTCCAGGATGTTCTTAGCAGTAACCTGGGAACCAGACACAGGAAATAGCAAATCTTTCGGAGCCATGTTAACAGTCAATACATCGAATCCTCTTGTCAGATACAAAGACCTGAACTTGTCAATGTGAGATTCTTTGGCCATCATCCATGATAAAATGATAGCCAAAGGTTTTTCTTTCTTTTCACCTGAATTATCATTTACGCTGAGTTGCATATTTTTTCTCACAGTTTGAGTATGTAGTTTACACACAGCTGGGTGTAAGGATAGCACAGGAGCAATAGTCTGAAAAAGCACAAAAAAAAGAAAGCCACTGAATATGCATACCCACAGTACTAACACATAAAATGAATCCAATAAGAATAAGATTGCAGCACTATATATGCATCTATTCCACATGTTGCAACTATTTTTTACCCCTTTTGACAGCATTTCAATGGCTTTCTGAGCCATCCCATGGGGTGGGGGGGGGGGGGCTTGTATCTAACAAAAGAACTTGATTGCCAAACATATTAAAGTGTAAGATGATTTATCCTTGGTAATATTTCGAGTAAAAGGACCATACTAAGCTAGAATTCTTCTAGTGAAAAGTTATTCATTGTTTCTAATCATTCTAAAAAATATTTTTATTTTTGTATTTATCTTACTCATTTATTCTCCATCAAAGTGTGAAGATGTTACAGATGATCCTTTATCTGATGATTATGATCCTTTCCACTGACAAACTAAACAAGCATTAAATGAGGAAAAAAATAAATATGGAAGTTTTCTTTACTCGTCATGTTATAGCAGTAAACTCTGTTTGATTACTTTTTAAACATTGTATTATAAGCTTATAACATCATTATTACATATATACATTCATTAAAATATATATACTATATACAGGGCATTTTTAACATCTCTACATGCGTTTTGCATTAAAAATCGGAAATATGCCTCAAAAATTTAGTTATGCATATTTTCATGATTTGTATTAAAGGCAAAAACATTGACATGATGAAAAAGAAAGAAAGAAAAAACAGTTTTATTTTTTTAAACTACATTTTATTTTCCTATTTTTTAAGCAAAAAATATTCAACATTCTAAATGTTGAACTCAAAATAGTGCACATTTCTGTTTTACCTGCCATAATTATTTTTAAACCTTAGAAAGTTAGTTTTTATATGGTGCAGCTCATTATTATGCTCTACATTTTACCCCTCAAAAATGAGTTTTACACCCCTTAAAAATCAAAAGAGTACTTTCACTTTGAAAAAACTTCAATTATATCTCTGGTTTATGCTTTGTAAAGAAAAAAAAAACAGTACATAATACAAAAAAACCTCTGAGCGGCCGCCCCTCCCTAAGATATCAGCCGTTCAGAGGGGGTGGCAGTTTTAAAGGGTTTTCGTTACAGTTCAATATAATTTCTATAACACATAATCTAAGCAAGTCGAACACATAAAATGAAGCTTGAGACTTTTCTAAAGAGGTAATAGTCATTTTTAATTTTCTCTAACAATTGTTTTCAAATTAGTTTTTCAGTTTAAAACGTGAACCTCTAACCATTTCATTTGTCATCCAAACTTCAGATGGCTTTAGCTATCATCCCCAAAATCACTTCACTTGAAAGTTTAGCTTGCTGACAATTACAAAAATTGATTGTCTAAGGCCAAATTAAGTCTCTGAATGGCAGAAACATTTATTTGTTGTAAAAACATTAATATTGCTCACAGCAAATTGATCAGTTACGATAAATCAATCTTAAATTAATATTAAATGCGATTGAAAAATGTTCCTTTTCGCAGAATTCTTAGCCAGAAGACCCTTCTCTCACTGCTGTTTAGTGCTGGAAAGAATTTGCAATCCTACTTTAATTCTCTTATCGATTTTCCACGCTCATATTGCTCAGAACTTCAATACATTGTTTGAGATTCGTAAAAAGGATCTTCGACAGAGTTGTTTGCAAACCCAGATCACACACAAATACTAACTAACTAATAAAATAAGCGTGAGTGATGTTTTTACTAAAAAATTATCGGAATTCATTAACAGCCAGAAACACTTCCGTTTGAACTGAAAGGCTGTTGAATTAGAAAGAGGAAATGAATGGAAGCATCCTCCCAGCGGCCATTCAGAAGAGTTGGATGGCCGTTGCTAGGGATGTTTTCAAAATAAAGTCCATGGGCCAAAAAATCTACGCAATAAAATTGGCCGTTAAGAGGGGTGACCGCTTAAGACAGATAGCTGGCTCGAAGAGGTTTCACTGCATAATAAAAGATAGAAAGCTGAACCTGATATTACTAAAGTTAAATAATTTTTAACAATGAAGTGCACATTAGAGAATGTGTTCAGTGAATGTTTAAATTTTAAGCAGAGGAAAAGACATCCAAAACTTTTTGGATGAAAATAAATGACTTTTTTATGTCTAAATAAAAGTAGTTAAGATTATTTTCAAAAGTTTGTTCCAAAATTTTGTATGTTTCAGTTCCTGTTTCAAACAATAATAACAATTGACAATTTAATCTTTTTTTGTTTACATAAATAAATGTATTTCAAAAGTATAAGGAATGTTTTAACTTATACTAATACAATACGTTAAAAATTGTCAAACAAAAATGTAATTACATTTTGAAGCTTTTGATGAAGTATCATTGTGAATCTTGAAACTAATGTTACAGATTTATTTTAAATGTACAATTTCTGATGACTTCCTGCTTAAATTATATTTAATTAGTTACTGATAAGTTTTTCAATTTAAGACTTGTTCCAGAAAATTGTGCACTAACTTTGATGATAAGCAGACTCACAGTATATGAAGAAAATAAGACAAGTTATTTGTGCAAAATTGAGATTACTCTAACGTTTTGGTGAAAAATTCTTAAGATTTTACTAAAAAAATTTTGAGAAAATAATTTCTATCTTTGTTTGATTGTGCACATCAATTTCTACATAACAATTTTGGGTACAGTTAATTTTAAATGTTTTCACTCCACTGCAAATATAATTTCTTGAAGGTTGTAAAATTTTCTACACATTTCCCATCTTTACAAAGTATCTATTCAGAAAGTGCCCAATTATGTTCAAAAGGATATAGTTCATGAGTATTAGAAGGGGTTGAAGCCTTTGTGCTTTCGTAGGAATGGCAATATATATTTCTGCAAGCACTCATGAAATACACAGTGGAATTTATTGTGACTTCACAGAAGGTGAGCTTTTGCAGTCACATCAACAAATTGCCTGCTATACAAGAGCTTTGCGGCTATTCTTCAATGCAAATGTTTTTTATTGAATCTGGAAAAGTTAACTCAATGGATATTTTGCCTAAAAACAACAAAACCCAAAGTCTATATAAAATAGATTGATTTTTCAAAGCCAAGGATGGCAATAGCCCCCTCTTAACCGTTTAAATAGTGAGCCTGGCTGCAGATCAAACACATTATGGTTTCAGAGTAAATAAATTGCATTAAAATTTCAATGAAATTTTTGATATTTATACAAATAATAATAATAATAAAATTTTTTAAAAATCTTGAAAGAAAGAGCAACTAAACATTAACCAATGTTCGAAATCATTGGCGGTTCTCTAGTCCAAGATCAATGAAAATTTTTTTGAACCACCCTGAAGTAAAATTCAGCAGTCCCTGCGACCAGTGGTATATTATTAAAATGATCATACAATTTTGAAATTTCACACCAATTTAATATTTTTTAATTTTATTCTTACACTCACAATAATTTTGTGTAGTTAAATTGAGGTAATTTTTTTCACAGATAGATTTTAAATTAAAGCCATTTAGCTACATTATAAAGATTTTATGAAAAATAAATGAGATGTAAATAAAATGGTTATAATTTACATAGACACATATATTTCATGTTAAACTGCATTTTGTGCCAAGAACAGCACATTCTTGTCAACTAGTCCACAAAACCAGTTATTTTATCTGAAGACTTCTAAAGCAGAAGAACACAAATTATATTTTATGAGAAATAGTATACTATTCTAAAAAATCAAAAGATGAAAGAGAACTTTTTTCTTGCATTTTGAAGCCAAAAGGTGTGCAGTTTATAAAAAACAATCAATTATAGATGAAATAAAAACCTCAATGTATTAACAAAAACAAAAATGATACATGAACGGCAAAACATTTGGGGCTATACGTAAACAATATCACATGTTTTCAATTTTTTGACCCCTACCCGTTTGCCACAAAGTGTCACACTTCACCATACCCCTCCCCTCTTTTGTCAAATGTCACACTATTTTTTAATAACCTATTCTTACTTTAAAAAAAATACATGATGTCACATCTGTTGTTACCCCATCCCTTGTCATAAACTCACAATTTCACAAACCCCTCTACCCAATCGAAGTACAGCACCATTTGTGGGCAGTCACTTAGTAAAATTTTTGCAGAATTCAAATTAATCTGTGAAGACATTTCCATGAGAATGAAAATAAAAATCATGGTAGAACAACAATGCATATCAAAGAAAAATGAGAAAACACACATGATAGAAAACATATCACAAACTGCAAATTAAATTAAGTTTAACACAAGCAACGAAAAGAACCGGTAGTTCAGTAAATCAGAGAAAGAATATGAAATCAAAAACTGGTATACTTTATAAAAAGGAAGCAGCTCTTTGTCAGGACTGGATTTCAATGAAGAAATGATGTGAAACTGTCTGAGAAAAAGAGTCATTTTTCCGGTGTATCCAAAACTACCTTATTTCTCTTGCAGGATCTGAAATGCATAAAATTAGATGTAAAAAAAGGAACTTCAAATTACAAGTACATTTTGAATACAGATAATCATATTTACCTTCCTTCTCACGTATTCAAGACTTCCTTTAATTCGCAGTCGACAAATAAAAGCTTTGGCTTTAATAAAATCTTGGCAGACTACAATGCAGTAATGTTGCCAATCATCGAAATTAAATAAATAAATTAAAACAAGAAGCATTTTGGTTGCGTTCGACGAACTCTACTGGTCAACCGGTGACTAGACGATTATTAATCTCAGCGTTCTATGATGCTTCTATGAGCTACCGGTTAATGGACTGGTTACCGGTTTAAGCTGTTGATTGGTTGATTGAAGCACGTGATCATTAGCTGTCACGTCGAAATTTTCTCAAATTCAAGATTTGCTTTTATTAATAAGTTCAAAATAATAATCCTACAACAATATGATACTTTTCAGTATGAGTTGACGATAAATTTTCAATATCTTTATTAAATATTAGAACCTGAACCCATTTTGTTAACTTTAAAGTGTAAAATTTTACTATTTATCAGTGTCTCATATTTTTAAGGGTTCGTTTAGATTATTTTCACTGTTTTTATAACTAAATTGCATCCAAAAAATCGTTTCTTTTTTTAGATATCAAAGAAGAGAGACATAGAGAGCATATATCTTGTATACTTTTCGTGCATTGAAACTGGGCATAATGTAGTGTAATTAAAACGACACGTCGGTCAATGCAGGAACGATCCTGGGCCCATGGTTACCATATTGGCGACTTCATCTATTTCAAGGCGAGTTCTTATCAACATGCCGAACATGATGCCAAAAAAAAGTGCGATACCATAAGCAATACAGTTGCAGTTTATTTTTCCTTTTTGGAAACACTTCCTGAAGGAGTATGTTCTTTCTGATTTTAAGTGTACTTTTTTTCATGTATTTGGTATTTTCAAGAATGGTAAACATCATTAAATACAAATTAGTTTTAGAAAACAAACTGGTTCGTTCTGTATTCGAAAGTTATATATTTTGAATTATAATAAAACAAACTAAATGACGTTACAGTTTTTCCGCATTTTTTATGAAATTCCATTTGCACCAAAAAAATCTTTCCTAAATCAGAGATGCTCCTCTTCCCCCTCAAGAACAATGACGTCCCCTCCCCTCAAATGCATCCCCAAAATGAGATCCCCTAAAAACGACAAAGACAACTTTTAGCAAACCCTCCTCTCCCTAAAAATTTCAATCATGCTGTCTGCTCTGAAGTCCCACTCGTTGCACTTTATTTATCTATTTATTTAGGAGCTAGACAGCTTCACATAGATAGAGTACTGCGTGCCATGCGCCTTGCCTCCGGACACACACACAGGAAAGATTTACAACACTAGAAAAGGAAATAACACTCAAGGCACAGGCGAGAATCGAACCCACGATCTTCGGCTTGGAAGACGAAGCTTCTACCACAGAGCTACGGAGGCCCCCTCGTTGTACTAACTACCTTAATTTTGATAACATATTAATTGACCCCCTTGAGTGCCCACTCAAGGGGGATCGTGGCACGAACCGTACCATAGAAATTTTAAGGGGTATCCTGGGTGCTGCTCCCGATTGGGGGGAGGGAACAACTACGAAACACATAGATGCAGAGGGGTACCCTCCTTGGGGAGGTCATGGCGCACAGCACCATCGAAATTGTTATGGGGGGGGGGATTTCAAGTGGTATTTTCCCTGTTATGGGGTCTTATTTTGGAGGGGGAGCACCCTTGCTCTTAAGGGGAGGGGGGAACCCCTAGATGCAGTAATTTAGCAAACTTTTTCTGCAAAACGATAGTTGTAACATTTTTCATTAGAAATGGTTCATTAAAAATTTTAATATTTTCTCTCTTTTCTTTTTTTGTAACATAGATACAGCATACACAACTTTCAAGAGAAACAATATTAACTTTTGTGTCAAAATGAACTGTATATCGCTTTTCCAACCCCATGCCGTTATGCATAAGCTTTGGAAAAAGCAGCAATAAATAGTTGGATACTGTGGCAATAAATATTGAGAGTTCAGAGTTTGGTAATAAAATGATATGTATGACTTATTAAGAACGTGAGTAAATAGCAAAAGTAGTACTTCCTTGCAAATGAAGAAATTCACAGGATATCAGTGGACGCCCAAAAACAGAAGCACAACCTTAGATATTGGGCTTTGGGAGGGGGGGGGGGGAGCACCTTCATTGAGTCTCAAGCAATTCTCACTAATCCTTGAGTGCTTATGAAAACAGGAAGATTGCTAATGAGCCACAAGTAAGTCCGTCGTCATTTATTGGGTTCGGGGCATGGGCGCGCATAAGCAAAATTTTAAGGGGGGAGGGGGTCAGATATTTTTTCCATGGTTTAGTAAGATACTTTCCGCATAGAAACCGATTTCAGTACAGATTAGAGTTATTAAAATTTGACATTTTTAATAATTTATTCATTAATGGCTGGAGAAATGTTTTTACTTTCTTGCTAGAAAAAAAGTACTAAAAGCAAGGAAATTCTAATTTCCAAGGTGGGGCTTGAGCCCCCACTTGTCCCCCCCCCCTCCACGTGGACGAAAGGGAGGAAGGTCGAAAGTCCCCCTTGCTTTGGAAAAATAATGCTTTTTATTAGTTATAAGGGATAGCGGGCGTGTTTTTCGTTGTTTTCCCCCAAGTCAATTCCCATTGAGTGCAAACCCCCCTCCCTCCATGTCAAATTTCGAAATGAAGGACCGCAGAAAAATATTTCTGATTGTGCTGCCCCCTAATAGAGAATATGTTAGAATCCCCCCCCCCTTCCACTTCAAAGAAAACGCAAACCTACCTGGACTTAAGGCTACCCACCGATTTGTTACGTTAAACTATTATTTATTAATTTATTGCAGCGAAAAGGCAAGGAGCAAGGTACTACTTCATTAAGTTATTTACTTAGCCCAATTTATATAATATGTGCATATAAGTATACAAAGGGCAAATGTATGTTCAAACTGACAAACTAAAAAAATTCCTATCCTCTCCTACTCCATGATCAACAGACATTAAATTAACGTGACTAGGGGTGCACCCCCCCCCCCCCCCCGTTTAAAAATTCCCTACTCTTGTTTTTTTCCTGCAATAGAAACTGAATATTTTCCGCATCGTTCCCTTGTTTTTTTTTTTTTTTTTTTTTTTTTTTGAAATGACGAGCCTGTGAGGTGCTTGTACACTCAAAACAGCCTTCATTAAAATATTAAAAAAAAAAAAAAAAAAAAAATCAAAACTATGACTTTTTAGTAATTAAAAAAAAAAAAAAAAAAAAAAAAAAACGTTTAATACAGAAAAATGTTCATACAGCAAACGGATTAAGGAGAAGAAAAAAAAACGATAACACTTGTTTAATATAGAATTTTTTTTTCCAAGTAATGTGTTTCATATGATACATGATAGAATTCTGAATAGATTAAAATTTGACAAACTCTTAATAAAACTCTATGTGAAACATAAAGTTAAATAACAATTCTTAATAAAACTATTTAATATATAAAGCTCAATAATTTTCTTGTAAATATACAGGCGTCTCTCCAGGGTTGGCAAAAACCCGGGTTTTTTTTTAAAAAAGCCCATGGACCCAGGTTTTTTGGGTTTTTTAAATAAAACCCAACTAAAGCTGGGTTTTTAAAAAGAAATGTGGGTTTTTTGTTTTTTTTTAAGGGAAAATGTGGGGTACTTGTAGCATATTGTAGCGTAAGTATATGGACAAAGCGCAAAAATTGTCTTGGGGTAAAAAAAAACTGGAAAACTAGTTAAAATTCAGCGTTTTCTGAAGAAAAGTATAAAAGACGACAAAACCCAAGAATGGTGAAGTTTCAGATTTTTTAGTTTTCATGATTACCAACAGTTAATGCAAAGTTACTTCTCGAATGAGAAAATCTATTGTTCGTTTTTAATTGCTACTACTTTTTTTTTTTTGCATTTTACTTTTCTGTATTTTATTTTGTTATGCAAAACTACTGTAGAACCTCAAGTAGTTTTTACTCCCTTTTTACTAACATATTTTCTACACTAATTAATCATGTACATAGTAAAAATCATGTCAATATGTATCGTGTTGTATCGATACCGTGTTATACGAGACTTAGAAATAATGTAAATCAAAGCATGTCTATCGTGTTATATCGAAACCAAGTTTCATGAAAAACAAAGTAAAATTCATTAGAGTTATCAAACATTAACAGATTGTATTAAACAAAAAAGAAATGTCTTCTTTATTAAAGATAACTTTCGTGTTATATCAAAACTATGAAGTATTAAATTGAAGTTTCGTACTGTGTAATATCGAAACCGTGTTGTGCAAGTACCGTGTTATACGAGGAACGAATGTACTACAGTAAATTTGTTAAAATCGAACGTCAATTACATTGATTGTATTATAAAATAAAACCTGCTAAGTGTGAAGCATATGCAAAATATAATGCTGTGGTTTTATTTTAATTTAGAAGCAAAATTACCCACTTATAATTGTAATGTGTTTTGTTTAAATGCTAACACTGAAAAACACAATTACAGCATATAACCAAATCCAGAATAAAACATTCTTAAAAATTGGATGGTATGATAAATTGAGGAATGTCTCCACATGCTTTTCAGCACTTATTCAACATGGTGCAAATATTTTTAATGCTCTTGCTCAAATGTTCTTGACATTGAAATATGAATATAGCTTAAAATTACTCCTCTGTTAATTTGAAAGGATGATCTTTTTAAAATCCCTACGGAAAATACATGCCTAATGACTATCATGCTAAACTTGTTACCAAACTACTATATTATTTTTACCATTAACTACTAATATAGTGCTTTTGTAGAAAACAATAAATTAAAGTACAAGAAAAATATATTTGACCTAAAGAAAGAATCATTTTCTCTTTTAACTATAGCTTTGAAATTTAATATTTAAATACATAATTGAAAAAACTATATATGTCATTGCTTTGACGGGATTTTTGAAACATATCAATAACATAAAGCATATATACCACTACTATTATACACTTAAGTTTTGCTGATACCTTTTACTTAAAATGCAATGTTGATTTAATGCTCATTTTCTTTTGATTCCCCTCACTAGAATACTTTGCTTAATTTCTACTTTCCTCATACCCCTAATTTCTTACACCATAAAATTACAGATAGTGATCTCCAAGTTTTAATGCCAGCATGCCAAAGAAGTTTTGTAAATGTTTTTCTTTTGACATTTATGAAACTTTTGCACCAGGAAAAACTTTTATAGAGTACTACAAGAATAACTTAGAGAAGCAAATTCATTCTTGGTATGATAACAGCAAGAATTTGTTTTAAAATAGAATAATACACAGATTTTTTTTTAAGCTGGCTGTGTTACAATTCTAAGCAAAATAATTGTACCAGAAATAAAATATATCTGTGTTCAAGTAAAAATGTTCAAACTAAACTTTTTACCTCGAGAAAATTAGCCAAAAAAATGTTAGCATTTATAAAGAGGGTTTTAGTCATAAATTAAGTGACAACATCCCTTTATATTAATTCTGTAAATGCTTTTTATTACATCAGACACAAGAATCATATATTTGGACTACACTATATGACTGATGTTGAATGCACTTGAATTTTAACCAGTCGGTTTTAAAGCATTATTGCCAGCAAAATTAGTACTTCACAGCAGACTTTAATAAAGTAACTGTTGTGCAAGTTCTAAATTCAACTAGTGTGCTTTAAGTTTCTATAACCTCATCCATCTTCTCATTATTCAGGATCAAACAATCGACATCTTGGTAAACTAACATGGAACCCTTCTGAAAAATAGATATATTAATAAACAAAAAAATGTATTCATAATTCACAATACAAATTGAACATTCAACTTTGGGCCACATTGAAATAATTATTTTTTATACTTATATTTACAGGAAGTTTGTGCATCAGATGAACTTAAAACTGATTTCTGGCTGCAAAGCATAGACCCACCATTTCAAAGATTCTATTGGTTGTTCTTACTCATTGAAAGGTCCAGTTAAAGCATTATTACCAGCATAATTAGGACTTTGCAGCAGACATTAATAAAAAAAACTGTCATGCAAGGTCTAAATTCAACTAGTGTCATGCTTTAAGTTTCCATGAAATCACCCATCTTCTCGCTATTCAGGATCAAACAATTGTCATCTTGGTAAACTAACATGGAGGAACCCTTCTGAAAAATAAACAATAAGCAAAAAATGTATTCATAATTCACAATACAAATTGAACATTCAACTTTGGGCACATTGAAATAATTATTTTTATACTTATCCCACAGGAAGTTTGTGCATCAGATGAACTTAATACTGATTTCTGACTGCAAAGCATAGACCCAGCATTTCAAAGATTCTAATGGTTGTTCTCGCTCATTGAAAGGTCCAGTTAAAGCATTATTACCAGCAAAATTAAGACTTTGCAGCAGACTTTAATAAAGTAACTGTCATGCAAAGTCTAAATTCAACTAGTGTCGTGCTTTAAGTTTCCATGAAATCATCCATCTTCTCGCTATTCAGGATCAAACAATTGACATCTTGGTAAACTAACATGGAGGAACCCTTCTGAAAAATATACAATAAGTGAAAAATATATTCATAATACAAATAGAACATTAAACTTGGGGCACACTGAAATAAAGCATTTTTATACACATGTCCGCAGGAATTTTGTGCATCAGATGAATTTGGAACTGATGACTGCCCAGTGAAAAACCCACAATCTCAAAGATTTCAATCATTGCTCTAACAATGACTGCTCACTGAAAGGTGAACTTATACTTCAGGTTCTACTGACAAATGTACCAGGTGCCCTACTAATTTAATAGAATAGTGTTTCATGCTTAAATAATTTAACTCTTAGCAAACTACAAAAATCTTTCATTTGTTGCTAGACAAAGTTAAAGTTCAGTAGAGATTAAAAATCTGGCATCTAATTTTAAGTAATGAATTAAACAGCTAAATAGTTTCAATTATGTAAGGATTAGGAAATAAGTATTTTACTCATGATAAACACCTATTTGTTACACATCTATAATGCTGGATAAGAATAATACCTAAAATGCAGTATTTTAGGTATTATTTTTACTGAATTTTGACAGTAAATTAAACA